>NC_036870.1:833591-893665 GCF_002910315.2 Salvelinus sp. IW2-2015 | reverse complement strand
TCGTTAGTCCACTCACTTCCGTCATCATGAAGTGCTTTGAGAGACTAGTCAAGGACCATATCACCTCCACCCTAACGGACACCCTAGACCCACTCCAATTTGCTTACCGACCCAATAGGTCCACAGACGACGCAATCGCAACCACACTGCACACTGCCCCTAAACCCATCTGGACAAGGAGGAATACCCATGTGAGAATGCTGTTCATCGATTACAGCTCAGCATTTAACACCATAGTACTCTCCAAACTCTATCAAGCTCAGACGCCTGGGTTCGACCCCGCCCTGTGCAACTGGGTCTGGACTTCCTGACGGGCCGCCCCCAGGTGGTGAGGGTAGGTAACAACATCTCCACCCCCCTGATCCTCAACACTGGGGCCCACAAGGGTGCGTTCTGAGCCCTCTCCTGTACTCCCTGTTCACCCACGACTGCGTGGCCATGCACGCCTCCAACTCAATCATCAAGTTTGCGGATGACACTACAGTGGTAGGCTTGATTACCAACAACGACGAGACGCCTACAGGGAGGAGGTGAGGGCCCTCGGAGTGTGGTGTCAGGAAAATAACCTCACACTCAACGTCAACAAAACAAAGGAGATGATTGTGGACTTCAGGAAACAGCGAGGGAGGGCACCCCCCTATCCACATCGACGGGTCAGTAGTGTGAGAAAGTGGAAAGTTTTAAGTTCCTCGGTGTACACATCACGGACAAACTGAATTGGTCCACCCACACAGACAGCGTTGTGAAGAAGGCGCAGCAGCGCCTCTTCAACCTGTCAGAGGCTGAAGAAATTCGGCTTGATCCAAAAGCACTCACAAACTTCTACAGATGCACAATCGAGAGCAATCCTGTCGGGCTGTATCACCGCTGGTACGGCAACTGCTCCGCCCACAACCGTAAGGCTCTCCAGAGGGTAGTGAGGTCTGCAGAACGCATCACCGGGGGCAAACTACCTGCCCTCCAGGACACCTACACCACCCGATGTCACAGGAAGGCCATAAAGATCATCAAAGGACAACAACCACCCAAGCCACTGCCTGTTCACCCCGTATCATCCAGAAGGCGAGGTCAGTACAGGTGCATCAAAGCAGGGACCGAGAGACTGAAAAACAGCTTCTATCTCAAGGCCATCAGACTGTTAAACAGCCACCACTAACATTTTTGCGGCCGCTGCCAACATACCGACTCAACTCCAGCCACTTTAAAAATGGGAATTGATGGAAATTATGTAAAAATGTACCACTAGCCACTTTAAACAATGCCACTTAATATAATGTTTACATACCCTACATTACCCATCTCATATGTATATACTTACTCTTATCATCTACTGCATCTTGCCATCTTTATGTAATACATGTAACCACTAGCCACTTTAAACTATGCCACTTTATGTTTAACACACCTACAGTACTCATCTCATATGTAATATACCGTACTCTATACCATCTACTGCATCTGCCATGCCGTTCTGTACCACCACTCATTCATATATCTTTATGTACATATTCTTTATCCCTTTACACTTGTGTGTGTGTGTTAAGGTAGTAGTTGTGGAATTGTTAGGTTGATTACTTGTTGGTTATTACTGCATTGTCGGAACTAGAAGCACAAGCATTTCGCTACACTCGCATTAACATCTGCTAACCATGTGTATGTGACTAATAAATTTGTATTTGATTTGATATACAGTGCCTTCGGAAAGTATTCAGACCCCTTTCCTTTTTCACATTTTGTTACGTTACAGCTGTATTCTGAAATTGATTAAATACCTTTTTTTCCTCATGAATCTACACACAATACCCCATACTGACAAAGTGAAAACACGTTTTTAGAAATGTTTGCAAATAAAAAATTATTGAAACAGAAATACCTTATTTACATAACTTTTCAGACCCTTTGCTATGAGACTCGAAATTGAGCTCAGGTGCATCCTGTTTCCAATAATCATCCTTGAGATGTTTCTACAACTTGATTGGAGTCCACCTAAGGTAAATTCAATTGATTGGACATGATTGGGTAAGGCACACACCTGTCTAAATAAGGTCCCACAGTTGACAGTGCAAGACAGAAAAAAAAACAAGCCGTGAAGTCGAGAGAGTAATTGTCTGAAGAGCTCAACACAATTTATTGGGGGATCTGGGGAAGGGTACAAACATTTCTGCCAGCATTGAGGTCCCCAAAAAACAGTGGCCTCCTCTTCTTAAATGGAATACGTTTGGAAACCTTAAGGGCACAGGTCTTCTTTCCTAGCGCTCTGGCTCCCCTATTTTGACACTGTCCTCTTGACCTGCCCAGCCTGAACTGATTGCTTTCCGATGGGGGACGCAATAGGCGTTTCTTGCTCCAGGCGACGTTGTTGCCTTGCATGACTCTTTATAGGTCACTCTTGATCAGAGCTCAGTGATTTTCCTACAAATGTCAGGTGATGGAGCAGCCTTCCAACGCAATGGAACACACACCTTTCTCGTGCAAACACTCAATCGATAGTGCTTTGCAGCGGACATCGCCAAACTTCACTTTTACCTGGACTTGGTCATAACATACGCGCCTAGGCATACCAACACAGTTACCAATTGGAATTGCTCAAATTGGGAAGGCACCTGAAAAGGGAACTCTTTGGGATGACGAATGTAAGAAACAAGATTACTAACTGGTTCGGGGTATCACATAATGAGAGACCAAGAATATCTCCTTTGGCTTCTAGATAATAACCCAAGATATTGCCACAATTATTGTCATGTAATCGTTTTGGATGGAAACCTCGAGCATTAACCCCTTACCCAATCTTCACTACCGGTTGAAAGTCATGCTGTCAGATAATAGGAAGCTATGCATTTGCTGTGGTTGAATGTTATTTTCACGACTGAGATGGAACTGAGAGACTAGTCAGGGTATCATCACAGGGCATAGCATTGAAGCAGACAGTGGCGTTGCAGCCTAAGTACAGAGAGTGGATCCTCTGGGATTTGAAAATATCTCTCGTTCCAGAGCGCTAGGACCTCTAGTTACTAGCGCCTATCACTACAGCGCGACGGTTTTCAGCCCTATATATTTCTTTCTATGTTAACATTCAGGACTTCTATCATCCGACCTGCTTTCTATAACCCATACCTGCTCAAGACAATGCGAGGAGTGTGTGGTCATTATGGGTTTCCAGTAGTCCTGGATATTGTCCTTGATTGTGGGCACCAGTTCAGAGCCCAGACGCTTATGATAAATTAAGCGTTGCTCTCAGCGTCTCGCTTCCCCATCCAACTCTGAAGAGGTTATTGCTGGGTTATTAACGGAATTTCTGACAGAGAAGAATTGGGAGGAAACTCCCAAATACTGTGTGGTGCCAGAGCTGCTGTCACCGTCATTATACCCTTAAGGAGACTTGCACAATGCTGATCAATCACTGTCAAAGAGGATTAGGCGTTCACAACCAAAAAGAAGGACTCGAAGTATTACAGGGTCTCGAAACAATCTTCATGGGTAACTGTGATTATCATTATTATTATACTATATATTTTTATTCATTAAGTTTTGCTAAATATATTGCTGCAAAACCAACATTTTTGTGTGCTTTTTGTCAATATTATTGGTGGACAATGTAGTGTGTAGAGTGGGAGGGGGAAACAATTAGAATCCATTTTAGAATAAAGGCTTGTGTCTACGGGGCGGTAGTCGTTTAGCTCAGTTACCTTAGCTGATCAGAGGACTGAAGGGACCACCCTGGCGGAGCTTGTGGCAGACTTGTACGTGTGTTTGTTGTAACCTCTCCAGTTAAAGGTTAATAAAGAGTGAATCATTTAATATTGACTTCAGGTGTCCCTGGTGTTGAATTTCCGAACAGGATCTGCGAGGGAACACTGGTGGCRAGTTCCGTGTAAAGGCATGAGGGAAATTCCCATCTGACCAAAGAGGACGTGAACCCGCCCAGACCAGACTTTTACTGTGAGCTTCCCGGGGGAAGATACCTGATCCGCGAACCTCTGAGGGACATGTCTATTGAATTTCAGTAAGTTAATTGAAATACATTTATATAAAAAAAAATCTATACAGTACCAGTCAAAAGTTGATGACAGCTTTGCACACTCCTAAAAAACCCATCTAGATTCAGAATTTGTTAGGATATGGTGCATATCCACAAAAATCCAAATATGCATTGGAAATGGTTTGTATTGTATAACACCTGAGGGACTTTACAAATACTTGTATGTGGGGGGTACAGAGATGGGGTTTTTATAAAAAAAATTATGTTAACCACTATTATTGAACAAAGAGTGAGTCAATGCAAGTTATTATGTGACTTGTTAAGCACATTTTTACTCCTGAACGTATTTAGGCTTTGCATAACAAAGGGGTTGAACACTTATTTACTMAAGACATTTCAGCTTAACATGTTTTATTAAGTTGTAAAAATGTCTAAAAACTAAATCCCACTTTGACATTGTGGGCTATTTTGTGTAGATCTTAAATGCAGGCTGTAACACAACAAAATATGGAAAAAGTCAAGGGGTGTCAACAGAGGTTGGAACCAGTTCAGGGAACAAAACTGAGACAATTTTTCAAGGAACAGAAATGGAACCTGGAACAAAGTGATCCATACTGTTCCAGAACAGAACAGATATTTGTTTCTAGTCCCACAACAAAGCGCCTATGCAAAGCCCTCACTCTGACACTCAGAAACATATTGCAGTGGCTGCCTGCAAGCTGAAAATCTTTGCCTGCCCCCCCCCTCGAAGCAAAGGCTACTGTGATACAGAAGATATGGAGAGAATTTTTAATTAGCAAGAGATGAATGGATAAACGTTTGAAATGCTAGTTAAGTATACCATAGGCCTAGTTATCACATTTCATGTTGGATTTATTAACTACAAAAAGGTAAAACGTGTTTTTACTCTGGTGAGGCTCTAATGTTAGCTAGCTCATGCTTGTTAGCTATCAAGCTCAAACGACATTCAAAGTTCCTCCATAGAAGCTGCCCCTCCTAGGTATAGTTCTGTGGACCTAATTTCAGATAAGGCATGTCATAACAAGATGCCCAGCCCCTCAAGCCTCCTCCTCACTCTCTCTCTCACTCTCCCCAGTCCCACCCGCAAAATTTCACTCGCATCTTGCGCCATAGGCTACACTTGTCTGTCCATCACGCATGTAAACAACTAGTTTGACAGCTGCTCTACACTCTTTGAAAAAAAGGTGTTATCTAAAAACTAAAAGGGTTCTTTGGCTGTTCCCATAGGATAACCCTTTGAAGAACAGTTTTTGGTTCCAGGTAGAACTCTTTTGGGTTCCATGTAGAACCTTTTCCACAGAGGGTTCTACATGGAACCCAAAAGGGTTCTACCTGGATCCAAAAAGGGTTCTCCAATGGGGACAGCCAAATAACCCTTTTTTCTAAGAGTGTATCCGCACTGATTGGTGAAGTAATTTAATGAGCTAAATGTAAAAAAAATAAAATGATTTCACAGGTTAAAAAGGAACAGAAGGGAACGATGTAAACAGGTACTTTATTTTGCTGTTGGGTACAGTGGAACGGAATGAAAATAATAGTGGTTTGATTGGAAAGTTATTTTGTTTAAAACCCCTGGGTGTGAATACTTTCTAATTTGAGTGTCTCAAATTTACATTTACTATAATACGTCTAGTCTATGAGACCAGGCTGCAAATCGGTATGTTCGATTACATATATGACTAGCCATAAGGTCAGAATACTGCACGTTATCCAAGTGGGGAAAAAAAAAAAAAATCGCTGTCCTACAATGGTTATATTAACAAACCTGAGCATCTACTTAGTTAACAAAAAACTGACAAATATAAAATAAAAATATAAATAAAGATTATCAGGACAGACAATCCCATCCATATTTAATTGGCACACTATTCCCTAGACCCACTCCAATTCGCATACCGCCCCAACAGATCCACAGATAAAGCAATCTCAATCGCACTCCACACTTCCCTTTCACACCTGGACAAAAGGAACACTTATGTGAGAATGCTCGACTCCAACACCATCATTAATTTTGCTGACGACACAACAGTGGTAGGCCTGATCACCCACAACGATGAGGCAGCCTATAGGGAGGAGGTCAGAGACCTGGCAGTGTGGTGCCAGGACAACAACCTCTCCCTCAATGTGAGCAAGACAAAGGAGCTGATCATGTACTACAGAAAAAGTAGTCATTAACATCGATGGGGCTGTAGTGGAGCGGGTCAAAAGTTTCAAGTTCCTTGGTGTCCACATCACCAACACACTATCATGGTCCAAACACACCAAGACAGTCATGAAGAGGGCATGGCAACACCTTTTCCCCCTCAGGAGACAGAAAAGATTTGGCATGGGTCCCCAGATCTTCAAAAAGTTMTACAGCTGCACCATCGAGGGCATCCTGACCGGTTGCATCACCAACTGGTATGGCAACTGCTCGGCAAGTAAGTAAGTAAGGTAAKGCGCTACAGAGGGTAGTACGTACGGCCCAGTACATCACTGGGGCCAAGCTTCATGCCATCCAGGACCTATATACTAGGTGGTGTCAAAGGAAGGCCCAAAAAATTGTCCAAGACTCCAGTCACCCAAGTCATAGACTGTTCTCTCTGCTACCGCACGGTAAGTGGTACCGGAGCACCAAGTCTAGCTCCAAAAGGCTCATTAACAGCTTCTACCCCCAAGCCATAAGACTGCTGAACAATTAATCAAATGGCCACCCGGACTATTTACACCCAGACTATTTAMATTTTTACACTGCTGCTACTCTCTGTTAATTATCTATGCATAGTCACTTTACCCCTACCTACATGCACAAATGACCTCAACTAACCTGTACCCTCGTACATTGACTCAGTACCGGTACGTCTTGTATATAGCCTCGTTATTGTTATTTTATTGTGTTACTTAAAAAAAWAAWAATTGAACTTTAGTTTATTTAGTAAATATTTTATTGACTCTATTTCTTGAACTGCATTGTTGATTAAGGGCTTGTAAGTAAGCATTTCATGGTAAGGTCTACACCTGTTTATTCGGCGCATGTGACAAAACATTTTTTATTTGATATATAGTGCACTACTTTTGACGAGGGCCCATAGGACTCTGGTCAAAAGTAGTGCAGTATGTAGGGAATAGGGGTCCATTTGGGACACAGCCACATACATCACCCAACCCATGCTGTTTTGGTACAGTGAAGTGACACTCATTAAAATCATTGTATCCCCTGATCTCGTGCACTGATGTTGGGAGGAAATAGCGCAGTCCAATTTAATACAGCCAGAGGTTTTCGTAGCATCATGTGCCAATTAGTTCCCACGTCAAACATTATAATGTTAAAGGACACTGCACTCTGGAAGGGTATCGAGCTGATGTTGCTATGCTGTTCCACTGACACCAGGCATTTGATCAAACACACAACGACAACTATGGATTTGGTTGGAGGGGGAATGACGTAGTGTACTAGGGGAACATGATACTCCACAAAGGCAATTTGTAACGACAGCTATTAAAGTTTAACAAACAATACCCAAGTGAGAAAAAGCAGGCCACTGTACATCACATCAGCCTACTGATGTGATATATTATGACAGGATGGCGGGCGGGGAGGCCGAAGGAAAGAGAATGACAGAAGCACATTCTTATTTTTCATTGCAGCCCCTTTTGCTCTGCTCTTCCCTCACAGCAGCAGCTGAAACAGGTGTGTTTTGACTTAGGGCAATGAGGGCACAGAAGTGCTGTCCCATCCTCATGTGGTTTTACGGGTCACACTGACTGAGTACACACACACAGCCACACACTCACTCACCTCACACACCCCAGTTGCATATTCCAACTACACGCATTATACGCAAAATGTCCACACGCACACACACACACTACGACACACTGTTAGTCACCCTAGTCACACAAACACTCATTACAACCATCTCATGGCTACATAACACATGACGGACTAGGTCTTCGGCTCAGGAAACAGAGGGTTCCTGTTTGTTCGACAAGCTCTATTGCTACTCTAGCTGACTCTCTCCTATACAATATACACTCTCAGCTCAGTGAGTCTCTCTCTCTCTTTCCCCTTCTCTCTGTCTTTCTTCGTGTTACAAAGAATTKGAGTTATATACTGTATGTCTATATTTCTCAATCCAAAATGTTCAATACGCCCTTTGTTCTTTTAGACGCCAATCTCTAATCTGGACCTCTCACTCGACTGATATTGACCTGTCCACACACATACAACATAAATCTCTAAAACACATTTTTCAGCTTTTATCTCTCCCTGGAGTCATGAGTCACTTCTCTTTTCTGACTTAATCATACAGTATCTTCTTTGTCAACTCAAACTTTCTTTCTCTCTCGGTACCTTTGGGCCCCCGAGTGGCGCAGCAGTCGGGAGCCCAAACATTATCTCAGTGCTAGAGGCGTCACTACAGACCCTGGTTTGATTCCAGGCTGTATCACAACCAACCGGGATTGGGAGTCCCATAGGGTGGCACACAATTGGCCCAGCGTCGTCCGGGTTAGGGTTTGGCCGGGGTAGGCTGTCATTGTAAATAAGAATTTGTTCTTAACTGGCTTGCCTAGTTAAATAAAGGTACAATTTWAAAAAACTATGTTCACTCCAAGCTGTAACTTCACGCTGTGGGAAGCAGGGGTTCTGGCAGTCGGGGGTGTTGGGGGATTGAAGAAAAGTCTGGATGAGCATCTGGATTTAATGCACCATTCAGGTCATCAATTGTTCAAAGTGCAAATTCCCTTCCTTTTAACCCCCTATCTTCTCAACATTTTGCCTCTGTTCCCCCTGTTCCCTTCCCTCCTCTCCTCCTCTCTCGGCCCCTCTCCACTCCACAAACTCAATCCCCCGTTTTCTCTCTCCCCACTGCTTCTCTCCATCCCAACCTCTCACTTTCACCTCTCTCTCCACTGCCTCTCTCCCTCCTAACCTCTCTTTCCACTGTCTATCTCCCTCCCAGTCACTCCTCCATCTCTCTTCACTGCCTTCCCCGTCCCTCTTCCCTTTCCCAGGGTGGCTCTTGTGTCTGCCAGGCCCTCTCTGCTGGAGCACAGGTTTCCTGAGTACAGGAAGAGGAGATGGCAGAGAAACACATTGAGAAACGCCAGCACGGTCGTTCCCACTGAGGCACACACGCACAGGGCTAGTCACACTGAGGTAACACAGACAACTACACTGCACGTCACAGAAACATATATTCGTATACAAAGGCATATACAAATATATATAGGTAGATGCAGGCACACGTACGTACGTACACACTATTGCAAATGCATTTGTAGAGGGGTACTCAAATTCACTGTCTGTAATAACTATTTGACAATTGCAGTTTTATATACTCAGGCTCAGTACTCAACATACAATTAGAGTCAAATACTCACTAAATGTTTGTGTAGGGTAGGCCTATATGAAGTAGAGTATGTGTGTGTTAAAAKACACACATATTCTACTAATATACACAAAAACATAGTATCTTGCACACTTGTAKGCATGTACAAACCCTGTTAAAACAGAAAGAACCCGTGCCTGCAGGCACGCACACCATCACTCACACTRTTAACAGTAAACACCAACGTCCCATTTTACTCAGTGAATGATGTTAACGTCTCAGTGGCTCTTTAGTGTCTCCCTTGCCCTCCCTAAGTGAATGATGTGTATGTCTCTCTGGCCCCTAAGTACACTCTAAAAAGGGCAGTGCCCTCCGCTGCCTGCCAGCCACTCCAAGTTCACCACTGTGAATGAACGAATGTGACCCTCGGCACCTGAAGAGGCATTGAACTAATGACGCTGGCTGTGCCACTGAGCACATGAAACATCTGTTGGTCCATTTTTAGCTTGGTATATCATTACCATCACATAGGGTGAGACCAAGGTTGGGAATGATAATCTTTGAAAATTAGTTTTGAAATTGAGAGGAGTTGAAGTCAGTTGAAGTCGGAAGTTTACATACACTTAGGTTGGAGTCATTAAAACTCGTTTTTCAACCACTCCACAAATTGCTTGTGAACAAACTATAGTTTTGGCAAGCCGGTTAGGACATYTACTTTATGCATGGCACCAGTAATCTTTCCAACAATTGTTTCCAGACAGATTATTTCACTTATAATTCACTGTATCACAATTCCAGTGGGTCAGAAGTTTGCATAGACTAAGTTGACTGTGCCTTTAAAYAGCCAGAAAATGATGATTCACATCATTTGACATCATRATTGACATMATTTGAGTCAATTGGAGGTTGGACATCATGGGAAAATCAAAAGAAATCAGCCAAGACCTCAGAAAGAAAATTGTAGACCTCCACAAGTCTGGTTCATCATTGGGAGCAATTTCCAAACGCCTGAAGGTACTACRTTCATCTGTACAAACAATAGTACGCAAGTATAAACACCATGGGACCACGCAGCCGCCATACCGCTCAGGAAGGAGACGCATTCTGTCTCCTAGAGATGAACGTATTTTGGTGCGAAAAGTGCAAATCAATCCCAGAACAACAGCATAGGACCTTGTGAAGATGCTGGAGTAAACAGGTACAAAAGTATCGATATCCACAGTAAAACGAGTCCTATATCGACATAACCTGAAAGGCCGCTCAGAAACAAAGAAGCCAGTGGCTCCAAAACCGCCATAAAAAAGCCAGACTACGGTTTGCAACTGTACATGGGGAAAAAGATCGTACTTTTTGGAGAAATATCCTCTGGTCTGATGAAACAAAAATAGAACTGTTTTGCCATAATGACCATCGTTATGTTTGGAGGAAAAAGGGGGATGCTTGCAAGCYGAAGAACACCATCCCAACTGTGAAGCACGGGGGTGGCAGCATCATGTTGTGGGGGTGCTTTGCTGCAKGAGGGACTGGTGCACTTCACAAAATAGATGGCAYCATGAGGAAGGAAAATKATGTGGATATATTGAAGCAACATCTCAAGACATCAGTCAGGAAGTTAAAGCTTGGTCGCAAATGGGTCTTCCAAATGGACAATGACCCCAAGCATACTTCCAAAKTTGTGGCAAAATGGCTTAAGGACAACAAAGTCAAGGTATTGGAGTGGCCATCACAAAGCCCTGACCTCAATCCTATAGAAMATTTGTGGGCAGAACTGAAAAAGCATGTGCGAGCAAGGAGGCCTACAAACCTGACTCAGTTACACCAGCTCTGTCAGGAGGAATGGGTCAAAATTCACCCAACTTATTGTGGGAAGCTTGTGGAAGGCTACCCGAAACATTTGACCCAAGTCAAACAATTTAAAGGCAATGGTACCAAATACTAATTGAGTGTATGTAAACTTCTGACCCACTGGGAATGTGATGAAAGAAATAAAAGCTGAAATAAATCATTCTCTCTACTATTATTCTGACATTTCACATTCTAAAAATAAAGTGGTGATCCTAACTGACCTAAGACAGGGAATTTTTACTAGGATTAAATGTCAGGAATTCTGAAAGACTGAGTTTAAATGTATTTGGCTAAGGTAAATGTAAACTTCCGACTTCAACTGTATGTTTGCTTCAAGAAACAATTAGAAGTACTTGTAATGTGTGTTTCTAAAGAAACACAAAACAGACAAACTATGTTTTATTGTTTTTGCAATATCATCCCCTAGCTGTAACTAACGTTGTCATTGTTGTTGTAAATTGTTGGACACTGCTTGTATTAAATTCAATCTCGCTGACACTTTGGGGTGGCAGGTAGCTTAGTGGTTAGAGTGTTGGGCCAGTAACCGAAAGGTTGCTGGATTGAATCCCTGAGCTGACAAGGTAAAAATCTGTTCTTCTGCCCCTGAACAAGGCAGTTAACACACTGTTCCCTGGTAGGCCACCATTGTAAATAAGAATTTGTTCTTAACTGACTTGCCTAGTTTWAAAAAATCATTAAACACTATATATCACTATTTACCTATGATGTCAATACTCTGCACCCAGTGGTGAGTTGGTTTTTAGGAAGAAGGAATGAAACCCGATGAATCTTTTTATTAGATGATTTAACGATGTGGCTCTATTTGTATTTTGAATTCATCTAACGTTACCGCAAATTTGCTGTCGAATAGATGCATTTTGTGTCGCATAGGAACCTAAGTAAAGTTAGACAGCTAAATAATCTGTTCTCTCTACTCTAGTAAAATATCATAATTTCCTTGAGAAAAAAAGTAATCATGTAGGCCAACTGACTGAAGCTATTCCTCTATTCATAGAGCTGTACCTATATCATGAGCAGAGGGAGCACCCCCCCTATCCACATCGACGGGACAGTAGTGGAGAGGGTAGTTAGTTTTAAGTTCCTCGGTGTACACATCACGGACAAACTGAATTGGTCCACCCACACAGACAGCGTTGTGAATTTGCAGACGTGTTGCTGTGCGTTTTGTTGCTGTGCGTTTTGTTGCCAACTTTACTTTGCTAGCTGACAACTTTACGTTTTTTTTCTTTTTAATTACCGTTTATATTTTTAGTTTTTCCATCACAACTTTTTTCCCTCATTCAACTTTTTCACTCCGGACGCTTTATCTGGACATGGTTCGTCAGCACCTTCAACAGCCGAAGCTAAGTAGTAACATTAACACGATGTCTTCTAATTGCATTCGCTGTACTCATAATATACAGGAGAACGATCGCCTTACGGCGAGGATAGCTGTGCTGCAAGCCCAGCTTCAGACGCAATCGTTAGGCAAGGGTAATTTCATGTAGAAAGAGAAACAGCGTCTGTGCCACCAGTAAGTACAGATAGTAACAGTATAAATCCCCCGCACAGTCCCCGCAGCCGGACAACTTTCTCATGGCTTCTGGAGGGAAATGCTGTAGGAATGCTCAACTGGTGTCGCTCATTCAGCCGACAGAAACTTTCAACCGTTTTTCCCATTAAGTAGCGAGTCGGAGTCTGAGGCCGAGTCTTCTCTTGTCTCTACTCCTCCCGTTACGGGGTCTGAGACGCCGAAGGCTCCCACCATTAGCTCTGACAAATTGAAAACCCTAGTCATTGGCGACTCCATTACCCACAGATATTAGACTTAAAACGAATCACCCAGCGATCATACACTGTTTACAGGGGGCAGGGCTACGACGTTAAGGCTAATCTGAAGATGGTGCTGGCTAAAGCTAAATCTGGATGTAGAGAGTATAGAGATATTGTTATCCACGTCGGCACCAACGATTTAGGATGAAACAGTCGAGGTCACCAAGCGCAACATAGCTTCAGCCTGTAAATCAGCTAGAAAGATGTGTCGGCATCGAGTAATTGTCTCTGGCCCCCTCCCAGTTAGGGGAGTGATGAGCTCTACAGCAGAGTCTCCACACTCAATCGCTGGTTGAAAACTGTTTTCTGCCCCTCCCAAAAGATAGAATTTGTAGATAATTGGCCCTCTTTCTGGGACTCACCCACAAACAGGACCAAGCCTGACCTGCTGAGGAGTGACGGACTCCATCCTAGCTGGAGGGTGCTCTCATCTTATCTACTAACATAGATAGGGCTCTAACTCCTCTAGCTCCACAATGAAATAGGGTGCAGGCCAGG
This sequence comes from Salvelinus sp. IW2-2015, assembly GCF_002910315.2. NCBI lineage: Eukaryota > Metazoa > Chordata > Actinopteri > Salmoniformes > Salmonidae > Salvelinus > Salvelinus sp. IW2-2015. The sequence continues at coordinate 880,177 of NC_036870.1, read as the reverse complement.
CAGCAGGCTGTTAGCCAACCTGCCAGCTTAGTGGAGTCTGCCAATAGCACAGTCAGTGTAGTCAGCTCAGCCTTCCCCATTGAGACTGTGTCTGTGCCTCGACCTAGGTTGGGCAAAACTAAACATGGCGGTGTTCGCCTTAGCAATCTCATTAGGATAAAGACCTCCTCCATTCCTGCCATTATTGAAAGAGATTGGATACCTCACATCTCAACATAGGACTTAATGTTAGATCCCTCACTTCAAAGGAGTTATAGTCAATGAACTAATCACTGATCATAATCTTGATGTGATTGGCCTGACTGAAACATGGCTTAAGCCTGATGAATTTACTGTGTTAATTAAATGAGGCCTCACCTCCTGGTTACACTAGTGACCATATCCCCCGTGCATCCCGCAAAGGCGGAGGTGTTGCTAACATTTACGATAGCAAATTTCAATTTACAAAAAAAAAAATGACGTTTTCGTCTTTTGAGCTTCTAGTCATGAAATCTATGCAGCCTACTCAATCACTTTTATAGCTACTGTTACAGGCCTCCTGGGCCATATACAGCGTTCCTCTCTGAGTTCCCTGAATTCCTATCAGACCTGTTAGTGACAGCGATCATCATATTTAATTTTGGTGATTTTTTATTCATAGAAGTCAACAGACCACTCCAAAAGGCTTTCGGAGCCATATCGACTCAGTGTTTTGTCCAACATGTCTCTGGACCTACTCACTGCCACAGTCATACTCTGGACCTAGTTTTGTCCCATGAATAAATGTTGTAGTGTCTAATGTTTTTCCTCATAATCCTGGACTGTCGGACACCATTTTATTACGTTTGCAATCGCAACAAATAATCTGTCAGACCAACCAAGGAGCATCAAAAGTCGTGCTATAAATTCTCAGACAACACAAAAATTCCTTGATGCCCTTCCAGACTCCTTCTGCCTACCAAGACGTCAGAGGACAAAAATCAGTTAACCACCTAACTGAGGAACTCAATTTAACCTTGCCAATACCCTAGAGTGCAGTTGCACCCCTAAAAACGAAAAACATTTGTCATAAGAAACTAGCTCTCTGGTATACAGAAGACAAGAGCTTCCAGAAAATTGGAACGGAAATGGCACCCACACAAACTGAAGTCTTCCGACTAGCTGGAAAGACAGTACCGTGCAGTACCGAAGAGCCCTCACTGCTGCTCGATCATCCTACTTTTCCAACTTAATGAGGAAAATAAGAACAATCCAAAATTTATTTTTGATACTGTTGCAAAGCTAACTAAAAGCAGCATCCCCAAGAGAGGATGGCTTTCACTTCAGCAGTAATAAATCATGAACTTCTTTGAGGAAAAGATCATGATCAATAGAAAGCAAATTAGGACTCCTCTTTAAATCGCGTATTCCTCCAGGGCTTAGCTGTCCTGGATCTGCACAGCTCTGCCAGGGCCTGGGATCGGGAGAGACACTTAAGTGTTTTAGTACTATATCTCTTGACACAATGAGGAAAATAATCATGGCCTCTAAACCTTCAAGCTGCATACTGGATCCTATTCCACTAAACTACTGAAAAGCTGCTTCCTGTGCTTGGCCTCTCTATGTTGAACTATAAACGGCTCTCTATCCACCGGATGTGTACCAAAACTCACTAAAAGTGGCAGTAATAAAGCCTCTCTTGAAAAAGCCAAACCTTGACCCGGAAAAATAATCGAATCTTCCATTCCTCTAACAATTTTTGAAAAAGCTGTTGCGCAGCAACTCACTTCCTTCCTGAAGACAAACAATGTATACGAAATGCTTCAGTCTGGTTTTAGACCCATCATAGCACTGAGACTGCACTTGTGAAGTGGTAAATGACCTTTTAATGGCGTCAGACCGAGCTCTGCATCTGTCCTTGTGCTACTAGACCTTAGTGCTGCCTTTGACACCATCGATCACCACATTCTTTTGGAGAGACTTGGAAACCCAAATTGGTCACACGGACAAGTTCTGGCCTGGTTTAGATCTTATCTGTCGGAAAGATATCAGTTTGTCTCTGTGAATGTTTGTCCTCTGACAAATCAACTGTACATTTCGGTGTTCCTCAGGTTCCGTTTTAGGACCACTATTGTTTTCACTATATTTTTTACCTCTTGGGGATGTTATTCGAAAACATAATGTTAACTTTCACTGCTTATGCGGATGACACACAGCTGTACATTTCAATGAACATGGTGAAGCCCCAAAATTGCCCTCGCTAGAAGCCTGTGTTTCAGACATAAGGAAGTGGATGGCTGAAAACGTTTACTTTTTAAACTCGGACAAAACAGAGATGCTTGTTCTAGGTCCAAGAAACAAAGAGATCTTCTGTTAAATCTGACAATTAATCTTGATGGTTGTAAAGTCGTCTCAAATAAAACTGTGAAGGACCTCGGCGTTACTCTTGACCTGATCTCTCTTTTGACGAACATATCAAGACGTGTTTCAAGGACATCTTTTTCCATCTACATAACATTGCAAAAATCAGAGATTTTCTGTCCAAAAATGATGCAGAAAAATTAATCCATGCATTTGTTACTTCTAGGTTAGACTACTGCAATGCTCTACTTTCCGGCTACCGGATATAGCACTAAATAAACTTCAGTTAGTGCTAAATACGGCTGCTAGAATCCTGACTAGAACCAAGAAATTAGATCATATTACTCCAGTGCTAGCTCCCTACACTGGCTTCCTGTTAAGGCAAGGGCTGATTTCAGGTTTTACTGTTAACCTATAAAGCGTTACATGGGCTTGCTCTACCTATCTTTCCGAGTTGGTCTGCCGTACATACCTATACGTACGCTACGGTCACAAGACGCAGGCCTCCTAATTGTCCCTAGAATTTCTAAGCAAACAGCGGGAGGCAGGGCTTTCTCCTATAGATCTCCATTTTATGGAACAGTCTGCCTACCCATGTGAGAGATGCAGACTCGGTCTCAACCTTTAAGTCTTTACTGAAGACTTATCTCTTCAGTAGGTCATATGATTGAGTGTAGTCTGGCCCAGCAGTGTGAAGGTGACGGAAAGGCTCTGGAGCAATGAACCGCCCTTGCTGTCTCTGCCTGGCCGGTTCCCCTCTCTCCACTGGGATTCTCTGCTCCTAACCCTATTACAGGGGCTGAGTCACTGGCTTACTGGTGCTCTTTCATGCCGTCCCTAGGAGGGGTGCGTCACTTGAGTGGGTTGAGTTACTGACGTGATCTTCCTGTCTGGGTTGCGCCCCCTTGGTTTGTGCTGTGGTGGAGATCTTTGTGGGCTATACTCGGCCTTGTCTCAGGATTGTAAGTTGGGGTTGAAGATATCCCTCTAGTGGTGCGGGGGCTGTGCTTTGGCAAAGTGGGTGGGGTTATATCCTTCCTGTTTGGCCCTGTCCGGGGGTATCATCGGATGGGGCCACATGTTCTCCTGACCCTCCTGTCTCAGCCTCCAGTATTTATGCTGCAGTAGTTATTGTGTCGGGTGCTAGGGTCAGTTGGTTATACTGGAGTACTTCTCCTATCTTATCCAGTGTCCTGTGTGAATTTAAGTATGCTCTCGCTAATTCCTCGCTCCTCTTTCTTTCTCTCTCCGGAGAACCTGAGCCCTAGACATACGTCACGGCAAACCGGGCATGATGACTCCTTGCTGTCCCAGTCCACTGGCCTTGCTGCTGTTGCCAATTTCAACTGTTCTGCCTGCGGTTATGGAACCCCTACCTGTCCCAGACCTGCTGCTTTCAACTCTAATGATCGGCTATGAAAAGCCAACTGAACTTTATTCTGATTATTATTTGACCATGCTTGTCATTTATGAACATTTTGAAAATCTTGGCTCTCTCTAATTCTCTCCTTCTCTCTTTCTTTCTCTCTCTCGGAGGACCGGAGCCCTAGGACCATACGTCAGGACTACGGGCATGATGACTCCTTGCTGTCCCCAGTCCGCCTGGCCTTGCTGCTATTCCAGTTTCAACTGTTCTGCCTGCGGTTATGGAACCCCTACCTGTCCCAGACCTGCTGTTTTCAACTCTTAATGATCGGCTATGAAAAGCCAACTGACATTTATTCCTGATTATTATTTGACCATGCTTGTCATTTATGAACATTTTGAAAATCTTGGCTCTCTCTAATTTCTCTCCTTCTCCCTCTTCTTCTCTCTCTCCTGAGCCTAGGAGCCCATACTCCAGACATACGTCGAGGTACACCCGAAATGAACTGAGACTCCTTGCTGTCCCCCAGTCCCAACCTGGCCCTTGTGCTGACTCTCCAGTATTCAACTGATGTCTGCCTGCGGGTTATGAAGAACCGCACTCTGTCCCAGACCTGAGCTGTTTTCCAGATACTCTTAATTGCATCGGCTATGAAAAGCCAACTGAAAAATTAGTGCTAAATTCACTTTGATAATTTTGACCGATGGTCTTGTGTTCACTTATGAATCATTTCTAACATCTGGCAATTAGTTCTGTTATAAATCCTTGTCAAGTCCCTGGGGCTCACAGCAGAAAGAGCGTTGAACCTTCTGACCAAACCCCTCACTACAGACCCTAGCGGTTCGCGTCTCTTAGGGATCTTCATTCCTAAACAGTATTTCACAGTGTTCTTATGGAGATGTCATTTCTTCTATTAAGCCGACACGTGCTTCTACACCTGCATTGCTTGCTGTTTGGGGTTTTAGGCTGGGTTTCTGTACAGCACTTCGAGATATTAGCTGATGTACCAAGGGCTATATAAAATAAACTTGATTTGATTTGATGTTGCCCGTTTCTACAGCGACAGATTTGTGAATGAATTCACCTGTTGGCAACGAGCTAGGGTAGCACACRATCTCATTTGTAGTATTGGCAAGGAATAGCCTAGCCCTGGGCATTTGCCGCGTTCATGTGCTAGTCGRAACTAGGAATCTCGGATATTCAATGCAATAATGTGATTTGTTAATTCGTTGAATGCGGCACGTGATTAGCTGCAAGCAGTTAGCAAGTCGGACATTTCCTACTAACACGTGAACGCGGCAATTGGCTGTGTTGGAGAAGATCAATGTATCATGGGTAAATGGTGACTGACTGACTGATCTACAAATAATAATGAGTCGTTATTTATGATGCAAGGTGATTTGTAGATCAGTCAGTCGGTAGTCGCCTGCAGTCGTGTTGATGCTCTCGAACACGGCCACAGTCTCAAGTCAGATGGAGTCACCTCTTCTGCGATGCTCCTCTCTTCAACCGATCAGTACAGGCAGAATCGATGCGCTTATGGAGCCAGACACCTGCCAAAAGGTTGAACGTACGTATCGTTAGGATCATAAGAAGATCCATGTGTAAATTGTTAGGATGGTAAGAAAAGCCATGCATGAAATTTAATCATTAAAATAGATCTATAAACATTCAAATCCTATGTTACGACTATGAATGAACATGTACACGTTCAATTACTACTTTACGTCTCCCTTTACCCGGTTACTTATCTGTTTTGTGCATACAAACTTTTGTCAGAAATGTGGCATTTGCAAAGGACATGAACCTAACCCTAACCCTAACCCTAACAACTATAGTCAAGACATTAGAGATGCTTTGCAGCTTCCAGTTTAATTTCCAAAATAAAAGTCTAGAGCTTGTTTTAGAACTGCATTCAATAACGATGTTATACCAGTAGATTACGTAGTATAAATAAAATAAAATAAAATTTTATTGGTCACATACACATGGTCAGCAGATGTTATTGCGAGTGTAGCGAAATGCTTGGGCTTCTAGTTCTGACAGTGCAGAAACACCTAACAAGTAATCTAACAATTCCCCAACAACTATCTAATACACAAAGTAAGTAAAGGAATGGAATAAGAATATATAAATATAAATATATGGATGAGCAATGACTGAGCAGCATATGCAAGATGCAATAGATGGTATAAAATACAGTATAAACATGAGATGAGTAATGCAAGATATGTAAACATTATTAAAGTGGCATTATTAAAGTGACTAGCGATCCATTTATTAAAGTGGCCAATGATTTCAAGTTTGTATGTAGCCTCTCTGTGTTAGTGATGGATGTTTAACAGTCTGATGGCCTTGAGATATAAGCTGTTTTTCAGTCTTTCGGTCCCAGCTTTGATGCACCTGTACTGACCGCGCCTTCTGGATGGTAGCGGGGTGAACAGGCAGTGGCTTGGGGGGTTGTTATCCTTCATTATATTTTTGACCTTCCTGTGACATTGGATGCTGTATTTGTACTGGAGGGCAGGTAGTTTGCCCCCAGTGATGCGTTGTTCAGACCGCACCACCCTCTGCAGAGCCCTGCGGTTGTGGGCGGTGCAGTTGCTGTACCAGGCGGTGATACAACCCGACAGGATGCTCTCAATTGTGCATCTGTAAAAGTTTGTAAGGTTTTTATGTGACAAGCCAAATTTCTTCAGCCTCCTGAGATTGAAGAGGCGCTGTTGCACCTTCTTCACCACACTGTTTGTGTGGGTGGACCATTTCAGTTTGTCCGAGATGTGTACGCCGAGGAACTTACAACTTTCCTCCTTCTCCACTGCTGTCCCGTCAATGTGGATAGGGGGGTGCTCCTTCTGCTGTTTCCTGAAGTCCATGATCATCTCCTTGTTTTGTTGACATTGAGTGAAAGGTTGTTTGCAAAACACCTCAATCCGAGAACCCTCCCCTTCTCCCTGTAGGCTGTCTCGTTGTTGTTGGTAATCAAGCCTACTATTGTTGTGTCATCTGCAAACTTGATGATTGAGTTGGAGGCGTGCACGGCCACGCAGGCATGGGTGAACAGGGAGTACAGGAGGGGGCTGAGCACGCACCCTTGTGGGGGCATGATTATAGATTGAGTGTTGAGGATCAGCGAAATGGAGATGTTGTTTCCTACCTTCACCACCTGGGGGTGGCCCGTCAGGAAGTCCAGGACCCAATTGCACAGGGCAGGGTTGAAACCCAGGGCCTCAAGCCTAATGATGAGTTTGAAGGGTACTATGGTATTGAATACTGAGCTATGGTCATTGAACAGCATTCTTCCATAGGTGTTCCTCTTGTCCAAATGGGATATGGCAGTGGCGATTGCATCATCTGTGGACCTATTGGGGCGGTAAGCAAATTGAAGTGGGTCTAGGGTGACAGGTAAGGTGGAAGTGATATGTTCCTTGACTAGTCTCTCAAAGCACTTCATGATGACAGCAGTGTGTGCTACGGTTTGATAGTAATTTAGTTCAGTTACCATTGCATTCTTTGGTACAGGAACAATGGTGGCCATCTTGAGGCATATGGGGACAGCACACTGGGATAGGGAGAGATTGAATATGTCCGTAAACACACACGCCAGCTGGTCTGCGCTTGCTTTGAAGACGCGGCTAGGGATGCTGTCTGGGCCGGCAGCCTTGCGAGGGTTAACACGTTTAAATGTCTTACTCACTTCAGCCACGTAGAAGGAGAGCCCACAGTCCTCGGTAGCGGGCCGCATCGGTGGCACTGTATTATCCTCAAAGCGGGCAAAGAAGGTGTTTAGTTTGTCTGGAAACAAGACGTCGGTGTCCGTGACGTGGCTGGTTTTCCTTTTGTAGTCCGTTATTGTGTGTAGACCTTGCCACATACGTCTCGTGTCTGAACTGCTGAATTGCGACTCCACTTTGTCTCTATACTGACATTTTGCTTGTTTGATTTCCTTGCGGGGGGAATAAGTACACTGTTTGTATTCAGGCATATTCCCAGTCACCTTTCCATGGTTCGCGCTTTCAGTTTTGCGCTAACGCCGCCATCTATCCACGGTGTCTGGTTATGGTAGGTTTTAATAGTCACAGTGGGTACAACATCTTCTATACACTTCCTTATAAACTCCCTCACCGAATCAGCGTATACGTCAATATTATTCTCTGAGGCTACCCGGAACATATCCCAGTCCGCRTGATCAAAACAATGTTGAAGCGGGGATTCCGATTGGTCAGACCAGCGTTGAATAGTCCTTAGCACGGGTACTTCCCAGAGGTGTGGACTCGAGTCACATGACTTGGACTCACGTCAGACTCGAGTCACAAATATGATGACTTGCAACTCGACTTTGACGTTAACACCAATGACTCGTGACTTAACTTGGACTTGAGCCTTTTGACTYGACCTGACTTGATACCCTCCCCAAGCCCAAATATTAAAAATTATGCTATTAAAAAAAGTGTGCAGCGCATCAACTCTTCATTTAACGGATTGCAGTTTGAATCGGACAGCAGCCAATCAAATTGTGCCAGCTGAGAAAAAGTTGTGCGTGGCAGTGCAGAGGAACGTCGGCGGGTGAATTCAGATGGAGCCCTTGGAAAGATGATACCCAAAATTATTATTTTCGGCTTTACGGACGAGGCTGTGTCAACAAAAAACAGATTGCAACTTGCAAAACATGCGGGAAGAAAATTCCAGACGAAGGTGCAAATATTTCCAACTTTGTTCGACATTTGAAGCTGCACAAAGAACGGTAAATCATGGCTAATATAGCYGGCAGCTATATAATTTATAACTTTACTAGTGTACCATGCAGGCTAACGTTACGTTAAATCAATGAGCCTCCACACAGTCAGTCAGTGCAGGAACGTGATCATTGCACCCAAGATTGAGCTACAACTGGCTAGGCAGTTGGTAGCCTAAACCCTGCCTGACGTTACTGCTGTTCTTACAACCATTGACATACGTTAGCCTACTGTAACCACACAGAGTGTGTGTGTGTTAAGGTTGGGCGATTGGGTACAAGCCTACATCCCCCGATTGCGCTATCGATCCTCGATAGTCAATCACTATTGGGGGGGAGGGGGTCTTTCTCATGGCTACCCATGTAKTTACATGGAAATATAACGTTTATTTGGAAAGTAATAAATATATAGATATTTTTAAAAGCATTCATGATTTGCGTAAATGTAATATACTAACTATTACTCTTGTTAAAAATATGAAATGGTATTACATTTGGTGAAGAGCACATTATGACTTGTTTAGGACTCAAAACTCAAAGTTTAGGACTTGAGACTTGACTTGATACTTGACGGTCTTGACTTGAGACTTGACTCGGACTTGCCTGTCTTGACTTGGACTTGACTTGGGATTTGAGTGCTAAGACTTGAGACTTACTTGTTTCTTGTAAAACAATGACTTGGTCCCACCTCTGGTACTTCCTGTTTGAGTTTCTGCCTATATGAAGGGAGGAGTGTGTAGGAGGTGTATAGTCTTGGGCCTTCAGCAAATTACTTGTGTGAGAATGATAAAGACACAGAAGAGCCTTGTCTAGAAACACCATCTGAGCTGCAAAATAGAAAGTAAATATGATTTAGGCTAGGCCTATTCAGCTATTGAAATACGCCATGTTGTTGTGTGTTATTTAATGGACATATAATTGCATAATTKATTTGTATAGCCATGTGGGGCGTTGCACAACCCATCACGCAGAGGCTCTATCCATATCAATAAACGAGACATAACAGAATATTGATTAAGTATTGGCTATAACCTGTCCTGAGTGAAATAGCCAAKGGGTCATAAATGGTCAAGGCTATTTATAGCCTTTTCTTATTGCCAGATCTGTTTTCCCTGTCAGCCACTGCAAGTGCTTCTTCAACTATTTTGTTTAACATTTATTTAGAGGATATATTTAGAGGCCTGTGAGCTAGGGCCTTTCTTTAAAGGGAGCCCTATAATAAAAACAGTTATTAAACACAAATAGAATTCTAAAATTATTCCGCAAGACACCAGTACCCAAAATGATAGCCTAAATTGCAATGCTTACAAGTTGAAGGCCTATTTTTTATTTTGATAGGCCTAAATTAAACATTGAGTGATAGGCTAAACAAGTGATAGGCTAAAGAACTTTGGAGAATTCAKATAATTTTGAATACACATGGACTTCAATAAACAAATGGATAAGACTGTTCTATTCTATTTTGAATGATTTTATTTAGACAGGAGTAATTATATCGTTTTGGCGAAACATCAATTTCCTTTAAGGCAATCCAACATCTTAASAGTGCACTGTGGACCCGCCAACTTTCTTTTCCAATCGCAAGAGGCTGAAACCAGAGATCTGTATATAATGACAAGATGCTCATGTCTCTGCCCTAACAATGGGATCTTTGTCCCAAAGGCGGGAAGGCAGGCGACAAGCTTAGGTCTGCATATTATTACCCTAAGAAATGCATTGGGTTTATACTGAACAGAATTTGGCGAGAGTGAGCCTTCTCGMTTCGCCTCTTCGTCTGCTGAAACTACATCATCGGAGAAAGCACCCGAGCCCTGAAGTTTCCCCATCATCCTGGTCTACATGACCAAGCTCGTGGAGTGGGTGTTCGGCATCTCGGTAATAAGTGCCGCATTGGYTCTCGTGACTTTTGACCTTCTAGACATGAGGCTCCCAGAGGCCTACAGGGAGGTGGCCGGGCCCATGCCGTTGTATCTGCTGCTAGTGTTCGGCTGCTACGAGGTAGCCACCTTCAACGGCTGCGAGGAGGCATCCAAAGAACTACAGGCTCAGATAAAGGAGGCCAAGTAGGAACTAAGAAAAAAAGGTTTGAAGATGTGAAAAGTAGACTATAGAGACTCTTAGAGAGACTGTTATAGACACCACAAAGACAGATTTGGACACATACACAACGCAAAGTTCTTRTCATGGACCRTGTTTTTWAAATTTTATTTCCTACAGTTCCCAATGTCCATAGAGTGGAGTGGATAAAGTCTTAAAAATMAAATAGGTTCTTCCTGAGTTACATACATCATTGGATGCTGTAGTCCCTATTCTGTATTCAATATTCACCCTATACTGATGCCTAGTCACACGGAAGACTCATCCATCATCCWTATCTGACAGCACTATCCAGTAGCCATTTCGACAGTGCATCTTACAGAAAAACATTAACACATAGCCCTCAAATCAGGTCCCCCAGCAGATATGTTTTCTGAAAATAAATCAATACTGTGTTAGCAAAGATTCCCATCCCTATTGTGTTTGCAAGTTGGTCACGTACACTACMRTTCAAAAGTTTGGGGTCACTTAGAAATGTCCTTGTTTTTGACATTTTTTGTMCTTTAAAATAACATMAAATTGATCCGAAATACAGTGTAGACATAGTTAATGTTGTAAATGACTATTGTAGCTGGAAACGGCTGATTTGAAGAAGAGTGAAGAGTGAACAGTGAAGAGATGACTCCGGGATGCTGGCCTTCTAGGCAGAGTTGCAAAGAAAAAGCCATATCTCAGATTGGCCAAAAAAAAGAAAAGATTAAGATGGCCAAAAGAACACAGACACTGGACAGAGGAACTCTGCCTAGAAGGTCAGCATCCCGGAGTCGCCTCTTCACTGTTGACGTTGAGACTGGTGTTTTGCGGGTACTATTTAATAAAGCTGCCAGTTGAGGACTTGTGAGGCGTCTGTTTCTCAAACTAGACACTCTAATGTACTTGTCCTCTTGCTCAGTTGTGCACCGGGGCCTCCCACTCCTCTTTTTATTCTGGTTAGGGCCAGTTTGCACTATTCTGTGAAGGGAGTAGTACATAGAGTTGTACAAGATCTTCAGTTTCTTGGCAATTTTTCACATGGAATAGACTTCATTTCTCAGAACAAGAATAGACTGACGAGTTTCAGAAGAAGGATCTTTGTTTCTGGCCATTGTGAGCCTGTAATCGAATCCACAAATGCTGATGCTCCAGATTCTCAACTAGTCTAAAGAAGGCCAGTTTTATTGCTTCTTTAATCAGAACAACAGTTTTCAGCTGTGCTAACATAATTGCAAAACGTTTTTCTAATGATCAATTATCAATTATTGATGATCAATTATTTTAAAATGATAAACTTGGATTAGCTAACACAACGTGCCATTGGAACACAGGAGTGATGGTTGCTGATAATGGGCCTCTGTACGCCTATGTAGATATTCCATAAAAAATCTTGCGTTTCCGTGCTACATAGTCATTTACATTAACAATGTCTACGCTGTATTTCTAATCAAGTTGAGTTATTTTAATTGATAAAAAATGTGCTTTTCTTTCAAAAACAAGACATTTCTAAGTGACCCCAAACTTTTGAACGGTAGGTATGTTCTGATGCCACTGGTTACAAATGAACAGGACTGCTGCTTACTATGTTTGGTTTCAACCAATAACATCAAGTGAAACAGAGCAAACGCATGAATGCTTGTACTATTCATCATTCGTCTTTGTACTATTACGATAAACCTATAAAGGGCACTTTTGCACTGTAAGGAAATAGACAGGACTCTTCAATGTCTATAACATAAAACACAGTTCTGTGGCCAAGTGTAGTTCATTTTGAAAAGCCTACTAATGAAATCAAGGGTCATGCTGGTAACAGAACGGGACTAGTTTCTGTCCCAGAATGTCCAACAATTGTGTACTGTCTAGCTAATTGAGTAGTAGTCTGGAGATTCAGCTGTTTGATCGCATCGGCCAGTTGTTGTGTTCAAAAGGGCACATTCCATTGTAATGTTTCCGACTTTGTCCTGAGGCAATTGCGACTTAATTAAAGGACTGGCAGTTTTTTTCCAAGCGCTCTTGTGTGTGGTGTGTGTGTGTGTGTGTGTGTGTGTGTGTGTGTGTTGTGTGTGTGTGTGTGTGTGGTTGTGTGTGTGTGTGTGTGGTGTGGTGTGTGTGTGTGTGTGTGTGTGTGTGTGTGTGTGTGTGTGTGTGTTGTGTGTGTGTTGTGTGGTGTGTGTGTGTTGTGTGTGTGATGTGTGTGTGTGTGTGTGTGTGTGTGTGTGCATGAATATCTCAGCATTATTGGCCCTTCGCTAGGAGCTTCTTAACTTCAACCACATAATGAATGCTCTCTACTGTTCTATGGATAGTCTTAAAAGGTATTTGTTTGGCAACATAAAAATACATACTGTTTCCCTTTTTGAATCGGTTTCAGCTGAAATATATAGGAGAAAATATTTTGCTCAGAACTGATCTGATGTCTCTTTCTCTCGTCAGGCTAAAATGGCTGCCTTTGCTCATTTTCAGTGACCCCTGCTGGGCACAAATAGAGCACARTCTGRGCAAAGGCATCATTAAAGGGCGTWAAAAAAAAACTCATATAACGAATGCAAACAAATGCGTTCCATGTGCCTGATTGGCGTGGGATCAAGCTCTGCCTTGCCACCCCCCATGGATCTGTTGCAWGCTGTTGACAGTGAGCGCTGATTGACTCAATGATGAAAAAGAACCTGTACAGAAAAGGCAGAACTCTTTAGTCCAGCAGATTTGCACTTTCCACTAATCACCTGCATGCGTAAATCTGACTTCATCTGTTTGTCTTTATCTCCAACTTTGATCGTTAGCCTCTAACACAAATAGTGTTGTAGTTAACATTGGCCTAATACATAAAAATAACCTTGTCAATGTTTTGCATCAGACAAACAGAAATGGGCAAAGTCTAACAGAACTCTAGACTTAAAGAACTTTCTTAGATTTCAGTTTTAATCCCAAATCTCCAAAAGTGACATTGCCTTCAAYACAGTTTGAGTATGTTTATGTTTTAGCGATAAATCTGCAATCTAATGTAGCCTACAACTAGTAATACACAAAGCTCTCCCATTAGTAATAACCTTTCCATTGGTATAGCTCTTTGTTAAATCTCCTTGCATTTTGTTTACAATGCACGTGAGAGGATTACCATTAGTGTTATTGCTATGCGTTGGGCAAAAGACTACTCACAAGAGGGAAGCTTTTGATTTAATACAGTACTGTAACTTGAAACGCAGAGTCAAATCCATAATAATGATCGCATAATAATGCAAAATCTCTTCCGGCCGGCCCACTGACGAGGCTTAGAGAAGAGTTACGATTCACACGGCAAAAGGCGGTGTAATGCTACCATTGCATTTCAACTAACCCAATGTGACTTTTGTAAGAGAGGCAGTCACGATAGACCCGGAGAAAACATTTTGTATGCCTTCTGGGCCCAAGCATTATGTCTCGGTGAAAAGTAATACGCCAGAGAATAAAATGTAACGGAGCTCAAATGAAAACGTATCATGATTTGTTCTTCGGGTAGTGTGACATTGACATAAGTTAATTCATCTGAGAATCAGTCTAAATGTCTTCTCACTGCTGAAGAACTTGAGACKGACATCTCTTTGTCAAGTGAGCCCTGTGGCCGAGAAAGACAAGTGAAACAGCTTCCATCCGTATCTTTTCTCAGGTGGAAACTACGTGTCGGGGTTGCGTTGTACAGAGTATGTTCATTCATTCAAGGTCATTTACGAGGTGATGCTGATGTTATGAATAAACCTTTGCCCTCCAGGSCAATAGCTCCTGGTCCTAAAAGAGGACAATGTGGTATAGGCCTACGCTCAGTTGCCACTCATTTTAGTGTTACAAAGCAATCATTTTAACAGTGTAGTTGGGAGTGTTTGTAACGAAATCGGATATAAAAACATATTGCTTTTTCTGTGGAAATGAGTGTCCACGGACAAGCATATGAGAAGGATATTTGTATGGAATAGTCAACAGATTCCACCCTTGGTATAGAACATTCAACCGATTCGATCAAAACAGTTCCATCCTTTTTTATATGATTTCCTGTGGAATTGTATGAAACTGTGTCACGAGTAGGTGTAGTCATTATCTGATACCACGAAAGCAGATAATGTATCTATCTAGTCGCTAACCCTCACRACTATCAAATACTCCCCGTTCTCGGAACCATGAGCTGTCAACATCACCTCATGAGTAACCTTGAACAAATGTGCTGAATAGMTGTTTGTATGAAAAATGGTCCTTTGGGTCCTTTGTGGCGCAGTCGGAAGAGCGCGGCGCAGCTTTGGCGCTTGCAATWCCAGRATAGTAGGTTCGGTTCCTGGGACCACCCWTATGTAGAATGTAYTCAGGCATGACTAAGTTGCTTTGGATAAAAGCGTCTGCTAAATGACATATGTTTGATAGATTTACTAGAGTTGACGCACCATTGTTTCTACATTGCCAGTAAAAGGATGATTCATTTTGAATTATTCATTTGTTTTGTAACACAAAGTTCTGTGTAAGTCAAACTCATCTGAGTCCTCTCACAGAAAAACAGGCCAAGTGTTACTTAAGAATGATTTTTGTTGCAGTCACTGCCTAGTGGTTTTGTGKTTTTTTTTCTGTCGAATTTTAGCTGGCGTTTTGAAATATCAACTAACAATTTCATGAGATGTCTGGTTTTGGCATGAGAGGATCTGACAGACAGGGAGGCAGTGAGAGAAAGAGATGACTTGTGCACACAGAATGTACTCCCTGTTTTTCGTTGCTCCCTCTGCAAGCTGAGCTGACGAGGCGTAGGGGAGACCGGGTTGGTTGTCACGGGGTTGGTTGTCACAGTGCAAATTACTCCCAATCCAAATGGTGCTTTGTAATCATTTTAWGGTTAAAATGTGTGAATTCTTTGAAAAAACTCATCCACCTGGTCAATTCATTGAGGTCAGGAGAATTTAGGTTTTTCATGTGATTTTATTATATTATTATTTTCTTTGTAATTGTTAGGATTTTGGGAGTATCTATGAACAATTATGTTTGTTGAAAAGAGGAAATGGAGAGCTATATTTAAAACCTAGGTCAAGCCATGTGGTAACTAGCATCTTAATTAGCATTGGGGGGGGGGTTGTGATTGGTTGTCACAATTAACTCCATTATAAAAAATTTGGGGGTTGGTTGTGGGGAATTCCTTGGTAGAACGATAGTAACAGAATGACATCACGGGTCCCTGATCTGTACTATACAGAAATGCATAATTATGCATCTCAATCTCTTCATGGTGATGTATCCTCAATAGGTACACAAGGTAGAAACATGTAGAATCCTCCTTTGCATGTTTGGGTATTGTTCTACACACTGGCTAATATGCTAATGAGCTCCTCCCTCCAAACAAGACTGGACCAAATCTGTATCAATCATAGATGTCTATGTTTCTCAGGTTTGGACAGTAAAGCAGAGCACAGCATATCAGAGTTAGAGCCCTGCATGTGAATTGTAAGCCCCTACCCATGACCGAGACATTCAGGCCCTACCCTACTTAGGCCCGATTGCTTCTGCCAAATTTAAAGCCAGGCCCTGTGAAARACCCGAAATCAGAAATAACTTTCTCTGTTAGTCAATCCATTAGCTGCTCCTCTTTGTCTGTCACCAATCCCTGCTCATGGCAGCTTTGAGTCTRTRAGTAACCATAGCAATGGCTTTGCTTGAGCTGCCCTACTCATGAGGAGACATAAGAGCAGTTAGCTGTTTGCTATTTTTCATCACTCTGCTAAAACTCAAGGAGCATTAATATTTTTGGTGAAATAATCTCTCCTGTTTATATTTGAAATCAGTCAATTGAAATAAGTAAATTAGGCCCTAATCTATGGATTTCACATGACTGGGCAGAGGTGCAGCCATGGGTGGGTCTGGTAGGGCATAGGTCCTGGGTGGGCATGGGTGGGCCTGGTAGGGCATAGGTCCTGGGTGGGCATGGGTGGGCCTGGTAAGGCATAGGTCCTGGGTGGGCCTGGTAGGGCATAGGTCCTGGGTGGGCCTGGTAGGGCATAGGTCCTTTCACATGACTAGGTCAGAGTAAGTTTTTGGTGGACATTCCTGCAGTCAGCATGTCAATTTCACRCTCCCTTAAAACTTGAGACATCTGTGGCATTGTGTTGTTGGACAAAACTGCACGTTTTAGAGTGGCCTTTATTGTCCCCAGCACAAGGTGTACCTGTGTAATGATCGTGCTGTTTATTCAGCTTATTGATATGCCACACCTGTCAGGTGGATGGATTATCTTGACAAAGGATAAAATGCTCACTAACAAGGATGCAAACAAATGTGTGCAAAAAACTTGAGAGAAATAATGTTTTTGTTCGTATGGAACATTTCTGGGAACTTTTATTTCAGCTCATGAAACATGGGACCAGCACTTTACATGTTGCATTCATATTTGTGTTCAGTGTATAATGTCAGGGCGCATCAGTACAGAAGAGTACAATACAGTACATTATACTGTACTCTACTCTGGTGTGCTCGACCCTACTGAACTCTACTGCACTGTACTGTATTGTGCTGAGCTAATACTCTACTGTTTTCTAAGACCCCTTTTCTATCTGTTTAACCAGAAATCAAAGCCTTTGCTTATTCCGAGGTTGAAAAATATACACCAGCTTTGATGTGCTCCTATGTTAGTGCTCATGGGGCCTTTTTCATGGAAATACCCTTGTCACAATCCAACMCATTGTAWCCATATTGTTTGGGAACATTGCCACTACCAGTATACAATACATCCCAAGCACTTTTGTGCTTGTGCTATAAAGAGCTCCCTTCGTTGCCTCCCTCTCACGCACATATTTTTTCTGTCACATACCCACACCGGCACACATGCATATGTAAACACACGCATACACACATTTACTCAAAATGTCATATGTTAWTATCAATGCATAAAATGCCGAATTTTGTTAGGGTATCGCTCGATCAAAGAAAGGCTTGGCTGTCTGTATGCTATATTGCTTCACTTCCKGTTACAAAAGGAATAAGCTACTAGCCAAACATTGTGACAACCAACCCCACAATGGGGCTGGTTGACACAAGTGGACAGAGTTTGTTTGATGGCGTATAACTAATAATAATACTAATATATGCCATTAAACAGACGCTTCTATCCAACTTACAGTCATCCATGCATACATTTTACATACGGGTGGTCCCTGGAATTGAACCCTCCATCTTGATGTTGCAAGCRCCATGCTCTACTAACTGAGCTACAGAGCACCACTGGCTTATAACTCCATGTTGGAATAAGATATGAGGATAAAAAGTGTCCCAAAATTCAACCCAAGACCTTGGTCTTTCTCCTAATATTGAAAATAGTCTTGTAAGATATACTGGTACTGAGAAATACACACAAGTAAAATGTGTGGCAACCAACCACGGTCTCCCTTACAGCACTGTGAGAGGAGCGCAGAAAAACAGGCATAAACAATATAGGGTCACATTTGGGTCCTCGCCAGTCCTTCAGGGATCAAGACAAAGTGCCAGCACTAATAGTAGAGTTATCAACACAGACATGAATTTAAAACCTGAGAAAGTATAGGTTATCCTCCTATCATACAAAAAAAACTTTCCCCTCCCACACAATTCACATTTCACAGTAAAACTCAAAACCTTGGAAAAGATAGGATGATGGCGAAGTCAGAGAGGTAGGGGGAGGAAAAATATATATRTWTTTTTTACCAAGAGATGAAAGGGATGAACTTGGCTGAAAACAGATGTGAGGGAGTGGGTCAGGCAGAGAGAAGGATAGAGAGAAAGCTAGGGTAAGAGACAGGGGCAGGAAAGCTGAGCTGGAAAACATGGTAGATGACCCTGGCAGAGGCATGATGGGCGAGAGGAGCGTGTGACAGGACATTTTGACAGGAACAGTAGACTACACCCAGACCGCGCTCCGATTTGCAGGGTGTCAGGATGTGCCCTGATTGGAGAGAGAGCCTGAGCCGAGCTGCCTGACTGTGTTGTGGACAGTGACCAGGGTGTCTTCCTTCCCCTCAGCCCCCTGTGACCCTGACACGTACTCTCTCTCTCTTGTTGTTTTTAGTCAGTAGCCTAGGCAATGGCTCAGGGGGATGTCCTGTGTAACACTTTGACGAGCTACGTTATATTTGTGTTCATTTGATGTTGATATATACAGTGCATTCGGGAAAGTATTCAAACCCCTTAACTTTTTCCACATTTTGTTACATTACAATCTTATTCTAAAATKKATTAAGATGTTTTTTTTCTCTCATCAATCTACTCACAATACCCCATAATGACAGAACAAAAACAGGYTTTTACACATTTTTGCTMATTTGTAAAAAAAAAACTACGGAAATAACACATTTACATAAGTATTCAGAACCTTTACTCAGGACCTTGTTGAAACAAAAAGGCTTTTAGAATTTTTTTTCAAATGTATTAAAAATAAAAAACTGAAATAATTTATTTACATAAGTATTCAGTCCCTTTGCTATGAGACTTGAAATTGAGCTCAGGTGCATTCTGTTTTCATTGATCATCCTTGAGATGTTTCTACAACTTGATTAGAGTCCACCTGTGGTAAATTCAATTGATTGGACATGATTTGGAAAGGCACACACCTGTCTACATAAGGTCCCACTATTGACAGTGCATGTTAGAGAAAAAACCAAGCCATGAGGTCGAAATAATTGCCCTTAGAGCTCTGAGACAGGATTGTGGCGAGGCACAGATCTGGGGAAGGGTACCAAAAATTGTCTGCAGCATTGAAGGTCTCCAAGAACACAGTGGCCTCCATCATTCTTAAATGGAAGAAGTTTGGAACCACCAAGACTCTTCCTAGAGCTGGCCACCCGGCCAAACTGAGCAATCGGGGGAGAAGGGCCTTGGTCACTCTGACAGAGCTCTAGGGTTCCTCTGGTGAGATGGGAGAACCTTCCAGAGGGACAACCATTCTGCAGCACTCAACCGATCAGGTCTTTATGGTAGAGTGGCAAGACGGAAGCCACTCCTCAGTACAAGGCACATGACAGTCTGCTTGGAGTTTGCCAAAATGCACCTAAAGACTCTCAGACCATGAGAAACAAGATTCTCTGGTCTGATGAAACCAAGATTGAACTATTTGGCTTGAATGCCAAGTGTCACGTCTGAAGGAATTCTGGCACCATCCCTACGGTGAAGCATGGTGGTGGCAGCATCATGCTGTGGGGATTTTTTTCAGCGGCATGGACTGGGAGACTAGTCAGGATCGAGGGAAAGATGAATGGAGAAAAGTACGGAGAAAAGTACAGAGAAGAGATCCTTGATGAAAACCTGCTCCAGAGTGCCCAAGACCTCAGACTSGGGCGAAAGTTCATCTTCCAACAGGACAACGACCCTAAGTACACAGCCAAGACAACGCAGGAGAAGTCAGGAGAAGTCTCTGAGTGTCCTTGAGTGGCCCAGCGAGAGCCCGGACTTGAACCCGATCGAACATCTCTGAATGTCCTTGAGGGGCTCAGCCAGAGACCGGATTTGAACATGATYGAACATCTCTGGAGAGACCTGAAAATAGCTGTGCAGCAATGCTCCCCATTCAACCTGACAGCGCTTAATAGGATCTGCAGAGAGGAATGGGAAAAACTCCCAAAATATACATGTGCCAAGCTTGTAGTGTCATACCCAAGAAGACTCGAGGCTRCCATAGTTGCTTCAACAAAGTACYCAGTAAAGTGTCTGAATACTTACTATGYAAATGTGATATTTCATTATAATTTTTTTAACATTTGCAAACATTTCTAAAAACCTGTTTTTGCTTTGCCATAATTCTTTTTTTTACATTTTAGAATAAGTCTGTAAYGTAACAAAATTGTCAGCCTATTGTGTTCCCACGGTTCCGGTTCCAATAAGCCACTGGCTGCACACACTAGTAATGAGATGCTAGCTAGCTTTCCACAACCACAGTGCCGCCCAGGCAGGTTACAGATAATACAACATGGTGGTGTCCCAAATGGCACCATATTCCCTATATAGTGCACTACATTTGACCAGGRCTCATAAGGCTCTGGTCAAAAGTACTGCACTAAAAAAGGGAATAGGGTACCATTTGGGACTCACACATGACTACCATACCTTTAGATAACCTCCCCCTCGGCTCTGGAAACTCCTGACTCCTGTATCCTACCTACTCCGTTATTGGGTTAACGTCTGCTGGCCACGACCCATGCTATGTGTCCTGCTGATTGGTTGGTTGACTCGGTCCAAAAACTCAGGGCTAGAAGTGCTGGCTGTGCCAAACCCACTCTATTGTCCTCCAAATTATGGGCCACTCACTGTGTCTCTGACATCAGTCCTGCTTCTATGTTGTTCATGCAGCTCTTAGTCAGTTCAACTATGTCTATGACTCCTGATATAACATGCTTTACTTGTCCTGACCTATGAGATTGGCTCATAGTATCAGGAAATGGTTGTGTCATATATGGCTACATGTCTAACAGCACTAGCACTTGATGTTTACGGCCTAAAAACACAATTGAATAAGATTTTTCTAATTCAGTGTCTAGACTGCCCTTACATTCAGTACAGGTGATAAAGATTTTACACTTGTTCCTCATTGCTCTTCACACTTACTTATGTCAAAGCAGTGGACGAGCGAGTCAGGAGTCAACAGAGGAGCAATTCTCCTCAACAGGCTCCCATTATGTTGAGGCTCTCTGAAGGGTCAGCCTTCTGCCGGGCCTAATTTATGACAATCACTTTGAAAACACAGGGGAGTGGCTGTGGCACCACCACACTTTGGTGTCACAGCTGCTTTTACTGTCACGGCCGTAAAGCTCTTCTGGGAAGAGAGAGAGGGAGGAGAACAATGGATGGAAATACAGAGGAGAGGACTACTATGGGATAGCAGAGAGGGGGATATGAAGGAGAAACGAGGGGGAGATATGGGCGGAGGTCCACAAAACGTTAGATATAAAGACAAGAGTAGGATCACACCTGTAGTTCTAGACCTCCTTGCCAAAAAGGCCAAGCCTATTGGGAATGATGACTTACACAGCTCTGTCTCCATTGTAATCCTTTCYTGTCATGAGCCAAGACTTTGACCTGGGAAAAACTGTCATGAACGTCCATTTATTAACTCAATATTGATATGAGTGACCATTATTACAGCCATCAACTGATTTTGTTGTTGTTGTTGAACTGCAATATAACGGAAATCAGATCATTTTTAAGAGGGCATGGAAAAATGGTAAACATTTGGAAAATGATAGTCAGAGAAAGGGAAGAGAAACCATTGGAAGGATGTTGATCTCATTTTCAAAAATATATTTTATTTCACATGGAAATGTCACATTTATCAAATGGGTTCTTTATATAATATTCTATATATACACATATAATACACTTTACTACCACATGTACAAAATAAAGTAACACGTTTTCTAAGAACAAAAAGGATCGACTCAATGTTAGTCATATACYGTTGTGTCTGACGTTCAAACCATCCCGTGAAGTCTAGTTGAGCTTGGAAGCTAAGATCGGTGCCGTGTCTTGTGATTTCAATGGGTGTAATCCTATAATCTCACCGGAGTAGTATTTCCCAAGATCCTTCCTTTATTGTAAAATGCTGAACTGCATTAAAGTACAACCAAATTGTAAATTATGTCCAATCAAATCAGAACTGTCTGAACAAAATGTCTTCCTTTTTTTTTTTTTACTTGGTTGACTTTTTAGTGATTGAAGTAGAGGTTAGATGCAACAAACAGTGTTACATAGTGAAACACTCTGGCGAGTGTTGTGCTTAGTATAGATCAGTCTGGGTGATCTAGTCTAAAACAGTACGAGTGCATTATCCGACAAAAACAGAGAAGGTACGCCTTCCGCTGCTACACACAACATACGTTTGCTTTTGGCAGATTCAACATTTTGTTTGACCTCTCTCTCTCTCTCCCTCGCACACTTTCTCACCGAAACACTCATTCTCCCACTCCTTTCTCGGAGAGAGCTCACCATTAGTAAACATAGCATTTGATAAACGTACAATATCAGGTTCATCTTTCAGCAGCAAACTGTTATCCATGTTTTATTTTTCACAAAATGTACACAACACCGTTCCTTTCCATGTAGTCTCCCCTTTATGAGTCTGCATTGCGGTGTCAGTCAGTCTGTGCCTCAGTCAGACTGGACAACGGAATAGTGTGTTGCATGTGTGYTGTTGTGCTGTGTGGTTAGTGCTGTGGAAAGCACATGGTCGAGTCTGCACAGGAACATTGATAGGTAGCTAACACATTCCCTGCTTTCGTCGATGCTACATAGAGAAATAATCACTTGGACATTTAGTGCCGCTCAATACCAATACAATTAACAGTACACAATAGTCAAGGTTGGAGTAGAATAGTTAGATACCGAAGAGATGATCGCTGTATTCTTTGGCTCAAAAGGTTAGAGAAGACGATGCACTAAATGCTGTTTTTTCTAATACAAATCCATATTAAATACAAACAGTTGTCCATTATAGGAAAGTCCATTAGCTTCGTCTTCAGTGATTGCTCTTCATCCATTCCAGTTTATGTTCCTCTTCATTTTTTTCTTCCTCACTTTACCAAAATGAAATATGTTTTTTGGAGGAGTGTAAAAAAAAAAAAAACTAACATTAAAGAGAACAAAATCTGTCCAGGAAATACTGACATCTTAAGAAAGGAGATAGTTTAATGCCTCCTCACAAAACTCCTCCTCACAAAACTCCAACCAAAGTCTCACTCAGCACACTTAGTGAATGTGTCCATCTGTATTTACAACATTAAAAATGGCCCTCTCCCAGTGACCAGCACTTGGGCTTTGAGAACTGTCTTGTGTCTGTGGTTCCCCACAGACCAACTTCATTGTAGTCCCTCCAAGTCTATAGGATCTGTAGTTCTTTCAGAGTCTCACTGTAATGACAGTAATAATAAGACTRGCACCATCAATGAGAGGATGGAGAAGGACGCTGTCGAAACCGCTGAATTTGTCCGCACGCTTTTCTGGACATCTGGCAGGATTACCACTGGGTCATCTATATGGAGAAAATATAGAACATACATTAGTCCACGTTCACCCGGATTCCCAGACACAGGTTAAWCCTAGTCCTGGATTGAAAAGCATGATCAATGAAGAATCGCCACTGAAATATAGTTTTAAGTATCATCCCTCCCAAACGTTCAGTCCTAGGGTCAAGTACGACTGGCCCATACAGAGTAAAACTGGTCCATGGTTTGGTCATTAACATACCTGCAGGCAGTCTGTTGGAGACGTTGTGTGCTCCACCCCCAGCTCCAGCTCTTCCAGTTGCAACCCTGGCCTCTTGAGATCCTGGATGAGAAAAATAACAATCAATCCCCTCTGCCTTACTGCAGCCTGGAGCTAAAATCATCATCATCATTATCAAACAAAGGCTACATTCCAAATGGCACTCTATTCCCTATATAGTGCACTTGACCAGGGCCTGGTTAAAAGTAGTTCACTATGGGACGCAGACAAAAGCCTATACAGTGCACTTCTCCACCCAACCACTAGGGCAGCGAAACTTACCATCAGCAGCTACGACGTCTACCCTGAGCCTGAGGCACTCCTGTCCGTGGTGGTGCAGAGGTTTGGCTGGAGAGGGGAAGGAACAAAGACAAGCGTTAATTACAGACAAACTAATGCACTTATCCTCCCATGTGGCCTTAATCCACCTCCACACACACACACACACACAGACAGACATGAATATACACGCATGGACACACACGCGGCCTGCAGCAATCTGTGAGCAGGCGGAGTGTGTCCCGTCGCTCATCTAATTACAACACACTCAGGGTCACGGCATCGCCTCTCTCTGGGTGACTGGCCACCGGCTATCTGCTAGCTAGCATGTGCGCACTAATGCACAACATAGTATGCCAACAACACAGCACGCCAACATTCACTGAATGGTAACATAAGCCTTCAAGATGACTACTTGTTTGCCTGGATGCTTTGCCAAGGGTCATAAGGTCAAACTTTACAGTATACACTTCTATATCATCTGCAGTGCTTTTTCCATCACATTTTTCCTGATTTAAGTGACATTTCACCCCACTCTCATTTTGACATTAGACTACTTTTGGGGTCTGATAAAAAATCTAACAAACGTTGACTTTGTCCCTTTAAGTTCTCTTACCAAATTCTCTAGAAAGAATTTATTCACATGGATAAATAAAATGGTGGACTACCTGCTAGCTAGATACTTACAGATATAGTAGTAGTTCTCTCCCTGGCGGAACTCCTTGCCCAGGGTGAAGGGGGTGAAACGCTGGAACTTCTCGGAGAACTTCTCGGCGGCGTGGGGTGCGAAGGGGTGGCCGCACTCCCAGCGCATCTGGTCGTAGGACTGAGGCTTGCAAGCGTCGTAGTCCTCCCGCTCCACCATGTAGAGCACGTAGCGCTCAGCATCCTGCGATGCCACCTCGCCCAGCGGGTAGTGGGGGCACACGATGTCCAGGTARTCGTTCAGCCGCACCTCCACCGCATAGTCGTCCCATAGGAACCTGAGGACGAAGAGCAACGGGGGACAGAGGGAAGTTAGTCGAGTCACAAGTGGCATCGGGATTGATAAGTACGGCGACGGCTTACAACACAACTACCAAACTCGTGATTATGTATCGACCGGTGACGTGTGCCCCGGATTCAACAGGGGAAATCATGGAGGAGATGGAGAGGCATGAGCAGCAGGCAGGGAGAAAACACTAAGTGGGGAAGTGAGCTGGGTGGATGTGTGCATAAATATGGATGATTGTGGACAGCAGCAGCAGAAGCGCTGGGCTGTGCTGGGAGCTAATCCTGAGTGCACATTGATCCCGGCTCCCCCGGGAACCCAGCGATGTTTACAGACAATTATTAGCATTCAGTCAGGACACCAGGCCGGGAGATGAGTATCGACACTAAACTGCAGCCAGAGCTACACACCAGGCCGTCACAGAGAAGGGTTGCAGAATGCCTAATCACAAACACACCGTCGCCCGAAAGAGTGAGAGGCAGGAATATGAGGAGGCCAGGTCTCTCCTGAACATTTCCCCTTTTCATTAAGGACAGACGGATGGACAGACACACAGGTCTGGTCCATGTCTGTTTCTGGTCCATGTCTGTTTCTGTCTCCTGCCACACTCCCCCTCGGGAAGCAGTCAGACTGTCTGCATGCCTCTCCTCCCTCCCTCCCTCCCTAGCTTTTTACAACAGCAGTCCTAGGGTGGATTTACATTTGTAAAATATGTCTAGTGAGATCTATCTTTCTTCAACATAGGATTTGCAACTTTTCCACCCTACTAGCTTTGGATGTGATTCATGCTTCGTGTGTGAGTGCAGCTATTAGCATAATGTAAATGCCATAGTATATAGGCAAACAAAATAAGGGTAGCAATTCAAACTATACAGGAGCTTCTGATCTAAACCATATTGCACAGTGTTGCAAACTTGATTAAATGTAATGATTCACAAATGTACGGATATTTTAAAAAGCCTTTCATTTTCCATTTGGCTAACAGACGAAAACAATGTGGGTAATTATTTAGGGGACGTGTGGTGCGGGAAAACCCTCGTCTTTTACACTGTTCCACTCGGGAGGGGAGTATGTGGTGTAGATGTGTCCCGCACTACCTCCGGAGGTAGTGTTGGAGACGTCTCTTTACACCACACAAGTATCTCTCCTGGACCTGGTTTGTGTCGTGTAAGGAGGTCCCATAGTTCCACCCCAGTAAGAAGCGCAGCCCTCCCACCCTCCTCCTCTTTCTTTACCGTCATTCTTTATTACAGAGATATGCATTCATCCCCATCCATCACCACACACCAACCTGGAGGGAGCAGTAGCTAGCTCTAGCGACCCCCCCCCACCACCCCACCAAGTGTTCAGTTACCCAAGATGTGCTTATCCATTACCATCTCCTCCTGCCTGAAACTGTCTGCATCACCAGGGTTCCTCAGAGTAACGGAGAAGTGGAGTAGAACTCACCCGGGTTAAAATATTTTCGCTCCCGAATGTGCGTCTTAGATAGAACGTTGTTGCTTTTGCAATGAATACATGTGCAACTCTGCACTTGGGGTACTTTCACAAAGCCAGCTAGTGTGTGGTGTGTTATATCCACCCCATTTTACACCACGCAGCTCTGGTTGCTCCCTGGGGTTGGTAAATGCACATCTGCCAATGAAAACTCACCCTCGAGCCAAAATGGCTCCAATGTGATTTGTTTTTTGGGTTGAGAATTCCAGCTTCACCCCACGAAAGCAATGAATGCAACAAGTGACATTTGGGATGTGTTCCGGGGGGGGGGGGTGCTGGTGTGACAATGTCCATATGTGTGAGTAACGATCAAAGTGCATGAGCACAGAGAGGCCCCGTCGCTCATTGCATTGGCTGATGTCGTTGCTTGTTGCCGGTGGACCCCCTGGTTAAAAAGGACAGACGCTGTGGCTACAAACTCCAAGCCCCCTTAGTGCCCACTGACCCTCCCCTCCAGCACAACCCTCTCTGCCTCCCCGCTTCACTGCTTTCTCTCAATGCAGATGGCCAGATTAACGGCACTGTGACAAGAGTAGTGTTGGGCCGGTCAAAAGAGCAACTGTTTCTCTCCGTATTCTAAATGGAAGCCATTTACTACCATCTAGCTGCATAATAGTAGCATATTAAGCAAACACAGTGATTATTATTCCACTGACTGCGCTCTAGGACAGTTTAGTGCTTATCTGTCTGGCCGCCACACACTGTTTACAAGTTCTGCTGTAGAGTGGTCACTCACAATTCCAGCTAAATCAATAATACTATTGAGCAAACATGTTTGTATGCTGTGCTTGACCTAGTATCCTCCTCAAACAGTGACCACACGACCGAGGACGCACACACGCTAAGCACGCACACGCTGACTCCCCCCCCCCCACCCATCCCATGTGTTCATCAAAAGGGGGGTGCAATTAAAACACAAAAAGGGGTATTAAAGTCACCCTGGAGGGGAGTAATTATGCTTCCCCTCGCCCCACCCTGCCCCCTCGGGCTGAGAGTGAGGGGAAGGGGGAGCCATCAGAATAAGAGGGACAGGGGCCTCTAGCTGCGAATGGCTTTGATCTGTGTTAAACTTTGTGCGCGAGTGTTGYGGTTGCTTCATCAATGCCACCGTTTCATACAGTGGTACCATTTCACACCCTCATCTGATGGAATATATCACAAACCAAAATGAACAGGGGGATGAATGCACACCCCCGAGGGGCCCTTTTATTAATTGTAAATAGTTTAATTATCCCCGGGGGGCTTTTGTCTTCTACGCCTTGGCATTAAAGGGTCCTCAGCATCCGGACTGATTAAAGGCACTTCAAATAATGCCTGAGTGAAAAGTGAACAATGTAAAACATTGTCACCATTACTGGCAAACTAAAACAGCTTCACTCTTCCTTTCAGTGTCCATATTGAAAATGGTGCCTGAATTGTCTCTCACTATGGTTACAGAGCTGATCAATACTCCCAGTTGTTGCTGGGATGCTCAGTTTTAACGACATCAATGTTTAGCACATGAGCAGAAAATTACTACAGGGAGGGGGGTGACATTCTCTGCTTATGGATGACTTGTGGCACTATGACAGATAATGCAACTATGTTTGTGTGTGTATTGGGTCTGCTGAGGAATCTCTCTCTGTGTGTGTGTGTGTGTGTGTGTGTGTGTGTGTGTGTGAGATAAGGGTGGATAATGAACGACATCGATAGCAGACAGCCAGCCATGGATGTCGTGGTTCTGCGTCGGTTTCTGTCTGTGTGTTGTGTCTAGTGAAAATTACATTCCAGACTGTTCGAGCCTCTTCCTCTCCTCCAGAGTGAATTATTGATGTATTAGAGCCTATTCAGGGGCAGGAACCTAATCTCTCCACTTTAATCTCTCTGGCCAGTCTTTTACTTTCTTCTTCACCTCCACCCCCTCCTCTTTCATCTCTGCACTCTACCGCCCTGTGGAATGTGGGACCTCTGAGGGGAGGAGGGCTCGCTCAGGATCAAAGGTTGGGCAATCGCAGTCAGCACCAGAGGGTCTTGTACACACACAGTCAGCAAGTGACGTGCTGCTCCCGTGCATTTAAAAGCCCAGAGATGGATGTTGTGTGGAGAATCACCTGCTTTGAGGTTCCGTTTTAGTCCATTTAAAAGCACATGAGGTTCCACCAGCTGACAAGCTCACAACACCTGACCACTGTGACACCCCAGAACAATCACCATCAGAACCCTACTACTCATCCTGATAGAGTGAGACCCATGTTAGTCTAGAGCCATCGGATGAGTGGATCGGAATGCCGGAGTCCGCCTAATCGGCTCGCCCAAGCCCGGATTATTGGGTGGAGCAGCGGCTGASCTCGGGTCCATTGAGCGGCACCAGACTCTGCCTAATACAAGGGCTTAGAGCCGACACCGAGGCCCAGAGAGGGGGGACAGGAGTGAGGGAAAGAGGGGGAAAAGAGCGGGGTGGGGCCTTGGGTCCATTGTTCCAAAACAGAGAGGGGGTATTACTGTGTGTGTGCGCATAAGACCATGGAGGGAAAATGAGGTGTTAAAAAAAGAGAGATGAAAGACATGGGTGAAAGGGGAGGCATTTCTTTCTGAATGTATCCTCTGGAAAACAGTTATCCTCTGGAAAACAGTTAAGAGATTGAGAGCCACTCTGAAATACAAGTCCGGCTGTGGTGTATTGCTGGTTCACGTTTTTCTACACAGCTACATTTCTTTCATTTCATCTCTCCATCCATCTCTGTCAGGTCTCCCCACCCTCTCCCTGTCTGTCTTTCATCACTCAATAAGCCCAATAGGTCCCTATTTCATTCCAACCCCTCCCCTGCTCCTAGTACTCGCCGAACCAATCAGAGCCGGCCTTGTTGGAATGCCAACCTTACGAGTTTGTGTCCCAACGTTTATAGAGGCTAGCACAGTTAATAGAAACAAGAATGGCCCAACTCTTAGCCCCTCCCTCTTAACACAATATTCAGAGGCGCAGGTTCATTCTTGGGTTGTGTTGACTTCTGTCATCAATCTCTCCTTTCTCTGTCATTTTACCTTTGTCCATTGTTCATTCTGACAGCACCCCTGGCCAAAGATTTTAACTCCTTCCCTCCAACACAAAGTAACCCCAGAGTCCACCAGCAACATAATCGCCTTATCTTGGACAACCGCGGGAGTTAGATGAATAGGTGTGCTCTTTCCAACTGTCTAACACAGTCCCCAGAGTCATTTGTACTTCTGCAAGAGCCTGACCAAAAAGGTCACCACTGAAATTACATTTATCAAGAGGCAAATATCTGTGCTAGGAAAATCGATTTCCGTAAGATAAACCTTGTTTTTTTTATCATTATGTCCCCAATCCTCGCTCAGTTGAGCCTCGTAGCGTAATGAATTCCACCGAGAGTATAATAGTCTGTGAGCATTGACCATTGTTTGTCTGCCAGTGGCATTGAGACTGTACAAGTACGTTTGGCTGAGATGTTCTATTCAATGCACAGGTCAGCATTACACATCTTTACCTCCAGGGGGCACTAGTAACTGGAGCAGTGTGTGAGCGAGAGAGTGGCCCATACTGTAGACGAGTGACAATATGCGTGCAATCGCTGTGGGAACAAGTTAACAACCAAAGTCCATCCATTTCACCATTTCAACAGGACAGACACACAATGACCCTTATTTACACAAAATTACACACATAATTCCCCGTTTTCAGAGACAATAATCGCCCCCATGGGAGATCCATACACACATTCTCCTACACACTTCATTACAAATGCATGGATACACACAAAGACAATGACTATGAAGCTGGACAAGTCTGAACACACACAGTTCCATGTTTATCATATTACTACATCTGTTTATCAGGAAAATATTTTATACTCAGTATTTGGTGTTGAAAGGTTGTAAAACATTGAGGTGGAGAAGACACACACTTTATCAAACAACCGATCACTATCCATCAAATTACTCTCAATGGCAGGAGACAAATTGTCTTGATTTCTGAAATGACCCTGAGAAAATGTAATCAACTCCTCAGTGTGTAGCATAAGTAATTAGTACAGGGTTTGGTGTTTGCCTGTGTGTGAGAAAGGTATTGTTTATTGTGTAGGCAGGATATGCCATTTCCCGGGAAAAGACTAGGCCAGGAAGCTCACACTCGTAGAGAAACATGTACATACTACCCCCGTGAAAACCTTTGGCCTGATTCACCATCTTCCTGTACTCAATACAATTTAGAACCTTCTGTCTCCCACCCAGACAGACAACAGTGAAGAAAGAAGAAATATATAATAAAATCGGCTGACCTGCCATTATGGTCATCGAGGTAAAGTCTGCTTAACTGATGATTACCAACTATAATACTGTCTACACACCCCAACGACCATTGAGCCGATCGCAGCAGATCACCAGTAGTCTGTAATCTCAGCGTGTTTTCCTCCGATTCCAATTTACTAGACAGAGATTAGGGAGGAGATTATGGGACTTGGGGGAGATGGAGAAACAGAGAATGAGTGGGGATGGAAGAGACATTCCCAGAAATGACTAGAAAGGGGATGGAAAACGATGGGAACAATATGGGATTCGAGAGAAAAGAGGAAAACTACCCTTTTTCGCAGAAAAGAGCGATACAATTTAGATTGTCTAAACAATGTAGAAATCCCTCATCTCGCACACCACCTACTGTCACCCGAAGATGTGGCTAGCCAACCCTTTTTCTCTCTCGCCACACACACACACACCTTTGTTTTTCTCAATTTCACTCCTTTCAGAGTGGCAGAGCAGAGTTCTCAAACTGGTTTAACCACTTCCATTGCCCCATGAAAACACAGAGAGAAAAGCATACAGTGTGAGAGAACAACTGAAAGAGGGGGCGAAATTGCTCGAGTTCGTTGAAAACCCCATGGCGGTTAGTGGAGGGGAAAGCTTGACGGAGAGGTAAAGCTGAGAGAAAGAGGGCAAAGTCCCTAGTGGCGAATGGCTATGGGTGCCAAAAACAATTTTAAAAAATGTACACACTTAGCCTTCTTTCCTCCTTCCCCCTTTTAGAGAAGGAGAGTAGGAGTTGAGGAAATAAATGGACTGAAAAGAGGCAGCATGTAAAGTTGAGATAAAAGGTGGAGAGAGAGCAGAGGGGGACCCAGAGACAGGAGGAAGAATGAATCTCCCTGAGGCAGTTCCAAAGCCGTGTGAAGAGGGGAGGCCTGAGTGGCGGCCAGCATTCAGAGACCACCGCAGTGACAGAATGACTGACAGACTGATAGAGGCAATGGCACTTCATCACCGTGTGCACTCTGACCCCCAATCAGTCACACCAGTTACTATTCTGTTCTGAGGCACTCTGTGAAGCGAATTCCCCCAATTTGTATGGGAAGCACTACAAAAACAGCCAAATTGTCTGGACAATGCTTGCAAAAATCACTCATATGGGTGAAACTTACCATAACAATCATTAATTCAATGCAAATACACCATAAAAATAAAAAAAACACTTATTTGGATGATATGCACTATAGAGCGATAAGTCATTAGTATGAAAATATCCCAGAGCTCATTTGGGCAAAAAAAAAAGCAAAACATTAATGAAGAAGATTAAACCCCCCAAAAAGATTAAATGTGCATCGAGAAAAAGCGATTACATTGGAAATATGTGATGAAAAAAAGCCATTAAGTTGGAAAAGAGGTGTAAATAAAGTGGAAAATATACTAAACAGAGAGAATGTTCACTCTAGCATGAGAGAGTGAGGAAAGAGTTAACATTGAACACGTCGAACTTTCTGCCACTGAATCAGCTTGAACAGGAATGAGGAAGGAGGCGGTGGAGAGAGGGAGAGACAGGTACAGGGAGAAGGAAGAGGGAGGTTTACTCGTGCTCTGTCGGGGGGGGGGTGTTTTACCCAGAGAAGGGGCACGCTGAATGAGTAGGCTACAGTATAGCTTAACTTTGGGGTTATTAAGTCCATAGAGCACTAGAGACAATGTTAACATCAATCACAGAAATGCAGTGCAGCAGTGTGTAAGCGTGGAAGTCTGGTTTAATGCGTGTGTGTGTGTGTGTGTTTAACATCAATCACAGAAATGCAGTGCAGCAGTGTGTAAGCGTGGAAGTCTGGTTTAATGTGTGTGTGTGTGTGTGTGTGAGCCAGTGAGTCAGTGATTTAGGAGCTGGTGCTTTAACACACTGCCTCCCGCATGGGACACACCCTTCACACAGACACGTACACACACATACGGACACACAGAGAGCAAAGCATACTGATAGAGCAACTTTTGGGAACCAATGTGAATGATTAAGCCCTTCTTAACCTCAGATCAAGCTTGCAGGTTGACACGTATAGGCGCACACACACACAACAACCCAGCCAATGCACTGTCAGATCTTAGTTGGACTGAAACACAGTGGTAGTTCGCTCACTAGCAGCCGCGACCTTGCAGTCAACATGCCCCAAGGCACACACACACACGATACACACACCAATGCATAGTAGAGCACCTGTAAAAGACACACAGATTATTCCATATAGGGAAGCAGACACCTAACTGACCGAGATGATAAGTCTGTTGTCAATTAGATTAAACTATAGCGTTCTAATCAAGACTACTGATTGATAGGCCACACAAACTGAGGGAGAGAGGGAGGGCGTCAATGCAAAAAAAGGACTGATAGAGGCAAACAAATCAACAACAGAAGCGCATGAAGCAGCAGTTGGGAGGGCGGGAAACAGATTGAGAGAAAACCAAGAAAATAAGAGAATTAATGAAAAAAACATTCTCTCCCGAACTCTCCTTTACTTCTGCGAATGTGAGATTAAGTGCTGCCAGAGGGAGAGATTTAGTGCAGATATCCAGTAAAAATAGCAAGTGTGGGGATTAAGCGTTTATTTGCAGAAATGACGATCATTGTTGTCCCTGCATTGACGTAACACGCTTACATCTGGGACTGTCTCTGAGATTATGACATGGATGTGTTTCTGAGAACAATGACTGCAGTGGCACTGCATTATGGGAAATCTCCATGGATCACAGCAAGAGGAGAAACTAAGTTTAGTACTGTAGGAATGTGAATGTATTTGTGTGTGTGTGTCTACAAGACAGGACGTGTTTGCATACAAGTGAGGGTGTATGTCTTGCTGTGATTGATTGGGCCTTTGCTTTGTTTGTATGTGTGATTGAATGAGTTTGTGCCAGTGTGTTTTTATCTAAGTGTGTGTTTCGACCTCACCCTCCAACACGTTCCCAACTTTTCACCCCAACCACCATCAACCATAACTCGAATTGACCTCCATCTATTCAGAGTAGTCTCCAAACTCCAACAATTTGGGCTTCAATCTCTCCTTCCAAAGCTATACATCTCACTCCCATAATATGACCTACTGGGCAGGCTTCAAGTTACCTCCTCTGTCTCATTACACCATTATTCCTCATCTTGCCACCTAAAATATGAGCCTTCATATGTCTCCCTGTACTGTCCCGTCAGCCCCATCGTAGATCCAGTGATTTAGTGGACAGACAGAGACAGGCATAATGAAAATGGAGATATCAACGCAATCAGAGAGAATGGATTTTGCAACCGATATTTCTACACCACACTGACGGACTCACACCTTTAAACCAACACGGACATATTCCACTGCTCTCCTCGAGAATGTACTACCACGGTCAAGTCTCTAGGTGACTGTTATAACGCCTTTGTCAACGATAGGCATATCCATTTAAAAAGTGATATCTGTTGATAACGAAGGGATGTGGAATTACATCTCTGTTAGTTTGTTCAGGTATTTCAATAGGAAATGTTATTATTACTGATTATCACAAATATTACATTTAATAACTAATAGTCGCAAATCTTGGTGTAAAGGCAGTGCTAATAATAACGCACCCCCCAATCCATAACCATCTGTCCTTGAAAGTGGTGTAATTTAGACGGTAGCCTATCAATACATCAGATTAATGGCATAACTGTGTGTAACTACCAACTCCTTCCAAGCGGGTAGACGGACAGATTGTAGAAAARTTTCCAGCAGGCAGTAGTGAAGCCAGTGACCAAGAAGATACTGTAACTGCCATGTATTATAATAACAACAGTGGCCAGCTGCATATATGCATCTCCATCAGATTCAGTAGAATCGGTATGTAAACCAGTTGAGGAAGTAGGCTACAACGCATTTAAATACCCCTGAACAATCACATTAATGCAGYTCACCAACAGGTTTAGGCTATTGCATAGTCATCGATATRCACAGACATAAACAGTTAGGCTACTGTAGCATTGTTGCGCACAGGCTAGCTAGCCGACAATCATTTCAGCAAATCATGAAAGTAACAATCACAGCTGCAGATAGATGTTACTACCTTGTTGCACAGCTGCCAATAGATTCCATCTTATTACTTCGTTGCACTTGCGAATCGGATTTGCTAAACTGTTACAAATGAACGGTAATGAAAAAGAATGACTAAAAAAACCTAGGCGATCACAAACAGTTGAACTTACTTGGCGTTTGTTCTATTCCAATAGACGCTGTGCCTTTCTGCAGATGCAAACCAAGCGCACAGACTCCCAACGAAGCACAGGCTCCAGACCAAATCCATTGTGGAGTGAGGAGGATGCGTGCAGAGAAAAGCCGGTGAGTCTAGCAGACAAATGAAACTTTGGAAAATGTCTATGCGTCCGTTAACGAGTAGGTTGTTCACTCAGGAAATTGACTTACGCAAGCAATAGCTTTAAAAAGAGAAAGGACAAATACGAAGCACTCGGCAAAAATTACACAGGGTTGTTTCAATTAAGCTCAGCCCGCAGTGAATGAACAACAACTTGCGTGATTTCTAGTTTTGTGGAACGCCTACTATCGTTAATCACGCCCCATTAGGATTGAGAACCAATGGGAGGACAAAGCGCCTAGTTTTTCCACCTCTTGTTTGTTAGACGCGAGATGCACGCCCTCTGTGGTACAGGTCGAAGAGGGGAATTTCAAATAAGTTTTAGGGCCTATTCTATTGACGATTTATTTTTCCAGACTTGTTCGCAGTAGGGACTACGTCAATATCGATGACATGATTTTCGCAGAATCAAACGACCCAATCTGAGGGAAGTAAATTGTATAATAGCTTTCCAACACAACCACTCTATTGTGGTCATTTAACACAGGGTTTCCCAAACTTTAGGCTAAATGCGTAGCAAATGGCACCCCATGTCCTATAAAGTGCACTGGCCAAAAGTAGTACACTATCTAGGGRATAGGGTGCCATTGGGATGCAAATTACATTCTATTCTTGATTCTCATTCCTCAATTTCAGTGATTGGTTTTGTGTAGGTCTGGTGACATTGCCAACATGACATAGGCCCATAGACATAACATTTAACTGGGGAGCATTTACTGTTGCAGTATTTGACATGCTATCCGATTAGCGTATATTACTTACAATGACATGTTACATTTAAGCGAGACATTAAATCCAAACTATCCGATTAGCGCATATTACCTACAGTGACAGGTTACATTTAAGTGAGACATTAAATCCAAACAATCCCATTAGCGCATATTACTTACAATGACAGGTTACATTTAAGTGAGACATTAATAAACCAATTAGGCACATTTGGGCAGTCTTGATACACATTTTTGAACAGAAATGCAATGGTTCATTGCATCAGTCTAAAAGTTTGCACATACACTGCTGCCATCTAGTGGCCAAAATCTAAATTGCAGCTGGGCTGGAATAATACATGATGGCCTTTCTCTTGCATTTCAAAGATGATGGTACAAAAAAAATACAAAAGAATGGTTGGTTTTTTCTTTGTATTATCTTTTACCAGATCTATTGTGTTAAATTATCCTACATTCCTTTCACATTTCCACAAACTTCAAAGGGTTTCCTTTCAAATGGTACCAAGAATATGCATATCCTTGCTTCAGGGCCTGAGTCACAGGCAGTTAGATTTGGGTATGTCATTTTAGGCGAAAATTTAAAAAAAGGGTTCGTTCCTAAAGAGGTTTAAAAATCAGGATTGGTGGGTCTCCTGCGGGACGGTTGAGCTAATGTAGGATTTATACCTGTGTTCTCTGTCTGTTTGTTGCCAGTTCGTCGTGTTCGTTCAAGCTAACCAGCGGTTTCCTGTCAGCTCCTATAGTTTCGCAGCCTCTCTTTCCTCGTCCTCCTGGTTTTTGACCTCTGCTTGTCCTGACCCTGTACCCGCCCGCCTGACCTCTCAGCCTGTCCCTGAGTCTGCCTGCCATCCTGTACCGTTGCTCCACCTCTGGATTACTAAACTCTGTCTGTCCCTGACCCTGACCCTGACCCTGACCCATACATTATTTTGGATACTGTATAGGAAAAGAGCTTTGTTTGGTTAGTTTATGCCCAATTCGAGGTTGGGGTCCTTACATTTCACTTCCACTCAGATAGCAATAAGATAACCACCTTGGGAAGACCCTACTGTATGTAGTAGGCCTACATTGCAAACGTAAACACTTTACCTACCTCATTTAGCAAAGTGAAATAGTTCTGAGTCTGACAGGTAGGCAACATTACCTTTTAATCCTCACAGTTTCTTTCTAATTTCAACCAATGGGAATATGAAGTATCACACAAGGCACCMCTGCACAAATGCAAATGGATACTGGTATATCTGTTCAATTCTAGATAGCTTCTATTCTAGGCCTAATACAGATATAACTTGATTGGAGCATTTATGAATAACACTTTCGTTCCATTAGATGCCTTTTTAAGAATCACTTTTTGCATTTGTTCCTTGTCTCACTCTGAGGAAGATGAGTGGGAGAGAGCCTACTGTCAACGTAATTGACTTTTGCATCGCAAGTGAGGGAAATTGCAAAGCTTTTAACGTGCCGTAAGAACTCATGTCAAAACATCATCCATACCATACACACGAGAGAACTTTTTCATAACTTATCCTCCTTCTGACACTGAGGTGTGAATTGAACCGAGAGATGAATGGGATAAAGGTTTGCCGAAGTCTTTCTAAAGCTTTCTTTGTCAAACCTACACAATCTTTTCCACAAAAGAAATCCACACACCGCAACTTCAGAAACACACTTGAAGTACAATGGGAATAWACAGTACCAGTCAGAAAATTGGACACGCCTACTCATTCAAGAGGTTTTCTTTATTTGAACTTTTTTCTACATTGTAGAATAATAGTGAAGACATCAAAACTATGAAATAACACATATGGAATCATGTAGTAGCCAAAAAAGTGTTAAACAAATCAACATATATTTTACATTTTAGATTCTTCTAAGTAGCCACCGTTTGCCTTGAAGACRGCTTTGCACACTCTTGACATTCTCTCAACCATCTTCACCTGGAATGCTTTTCCAACAGTCTTGAAGGAGTTGACACATATGCTGAGCACTTGTTGGTTGCTTTTCCTTCACTCTGCGGTCCAACTCATCCCAAACATCTCAATTGGTTTGAGGTCGGGTGATTGTGGAGGCCAGGTCATCTAATGCAGTCCGTCACTCTCCTTCTTGGTCAAATAGCCCTTACACAGCCTGGAGGTGCGTTGGGTCATTGTCCTATTTAAAAAAAAAAAAAATAGTCCCACTTAAGCGCAAACCAGATGGGATGGCGTTTCGCTGCAGAATGCTGTGGTAGCCATGCTGGTTAAGTGTCCCTTGAATTCTAAATAAATCACAGACAATGTCACCAGCAAAGCACCCCCACATCATCACACCTCCTCCTCCATGCTTCACGGTGGGAACCACACATGCGCAGATCATCCGTTCACCTACTATGCGTCTTACAAAGACACGGCGGTTGGAACCAAAAATCTAAAATTTTGACTCATCAGAACAAAGGACAGATTTCCACCAGTCTAATGTCCATTGCTCGTGTTTCTTGGCACAAGCAAGTCTCTTCTTATTGGTGCCCTTTAGTAGTGGTTTATTTGCAGTAATTCGACCATGAAGGGCTGATTCACGCAGTCTCCTCTGAACAGTTGATGTTTATTTGGGCTGCAATTTCTGAGGCTGGTAACTCTAATGAACTTATCTTCTGCAGCTGAGGTAACTCTGGGTCTTCCTTTCCTGTGGCGGTCCTCATGAGAGCCAGTTTCATCATAGTTCTTGATGGTTTTTGCAACYGCACTTGAAGAAACTTTCAAAGTTCTTGAAA
This sequence comes from Salvelinus sp. IW2-2015, assembly GCF_002910315.2. Classification (NCBI taxonomy): domain Eukaryota; kingdom Metazoa; phylum Chordata; class Actinopteri; order Salmoniformes; family Salmonidae; genus Salvelinus; species Salvelinus sp. IW2-2015. Next base: position 841,600 of record NC_036870.1, on the reverse strand, counting down.
TTTTCCACATTGACCGACCTTCTTGTCTTAAAGTAATGATGGACTGACGTTTCTCTTTGCTTATTTGAGCTGTGTCTTGCCATAATATGGACRGTCTTTTACCAAATAGGGCTATCTCCTGTATACCACCCCTACTTTGTCACAACACAACCGATTGGCTCAAACGCATTAAGAAGGAAAGAAATTCCACAAATTAACTTTTAACAAGGCACACATGTTAATTGAAATGCATTCCAGGCAGTAACGGATTTAGGTATAGGTGACATGGGCAACCGCCCAGGGCGGCATGGGGCGCCTGGGGGAAAAATCAGAATGGTGACATTTGCTCGATCGGTTTTCTATCGCTCGTTTCCACGTCACGTCAATGATATCATGTCACCGTGTGGGACTGTGGGTCAATTAACCTTGTCGGAGTGGGCGCCCTGATTCTAGTTTGTGAGCTAGGCATGCTACTGCCTGGGAAGGTCTCCCACTCAGAACGTACGAGATGTGGAAGGGGGTGGAGGTAAGTTGACCTCAGGTCTCCCCACTGGAAGCCCGAGGTAGAGGGAGCTGGGGAATCTATCAAATGCGCATCAGTCACACTACGAAATGCTACTAAATAAACCACAAGTCATTCATAATACTGTGAATATATAGTTTCACAGACATGTTGTTGCATTTTTTTCTGGTTTGTGTGAAATGGTTAAAAGAATGATATAAAGACAGTCTGCACACCACCAAGATGAATTGGTTTAGTCTTGACTCTTGGTTGACAGTGTTGAGGGATGGGTAATGTAGTCTTGACTCTTGGTTGACAGTGTTGGGGGATGGGTAATGTAGTCTTGACTCTTGGTTGACAGTGTTGGGGGATGGGTAANTGGGTAATGTAGTCTTGACTCTTGGTTGACAGTGTTGGGGGATATCATAAGGTGAATGCACCAATTTGTAAGTCGCTCTGGATAAGAGCGTCTGCTAAATGACTTAAATGTAAATGTAATGTAGTCTTGACTCTTGGTTGACAGTGTTGGGGGATGGGTAATGTATTGACTCTCGAGTGCCGAATCAAAACAAATGTGTTTATATTTGCCTTTGTTACTTCTTTTTGATACTTATGAGTCTTATTTTTGTATATATTTTTATTTATATAGTTTTAAATGTTATGATTATTTATTTGTGTAAATGACATGTTAACACAATGTTTATACTAGACTAATTACAATGTTGCTTCACACATAAGAGCAATTGAATATAAAGTGTTACCCAAAAGAATAACAATTCCATTTACCCTACACCATTTATGCTGCTATGTCATTTCAGACATAGGCCTATCTTTATTCATTTTTCACTCTTGCGCCATACCTGTCAGAAACACAAAAAACATTTACACTTATAGATACATACGCTGTGTCCCAAATGGCACCTTATTCTTTATATAGYGTACTACTTTTGAACAGATCCCCATGGGGGCCATTTGATTTTTCTTGGCCTTTCTATGACTTATCAGACAGTGACCCAGACAGACCATTTTCTGCTCCTTGGAATCGGTGGCGGTGTGGATGACTCCTGGAATAGGTGGCTGTGCGGATAACTCCTGGCTCACCTTGATGATGATGACATCCCCAGTCTGGTGCCTGATGGGTCCCGATTAGCAGCAGCTCACAGGGTCATTAGCTCTATATTTACCAGATCCACAGGCTGAACTTAATCTGTCAGTCACCTGCAGTGGACTCACAGGTAGCTAAATGCAGAGTTCCTTCCCCTTGGAGTTTGCGGATCATTCCGGGGATGTTGTATGCCTGTCTGCCTCCCTGTACTGTGAATCCCAGTGGGCTAACAGGTAGCTAAATGCAAATAGCTTAAAACAAAGGAAGCATGATGGGTTGTTTTGTATAATAGCGCTAGTTCTGTAGTTCTACTGCCAGCATGGCTCATTGGTCAGAATGCAATGATTGAAGGWGAGGTATACCTTGGGGTTTTACGTCTCGTTCCCGGGGATGTTGATTGCTGCCTCCCTCCCTCCCAGTACTGTGAATACCAATGGTTTTAGCCTGAGCTGCCATTGTACAACGACATTAACATAATGGAAATGAGCGAACGTGTGAACGGCACACGGCCCAGTGTGTCCAGTGGATGTCCTGTTATGGGCCTCCATGGGATGCTGCCGCTCGAATAAAAACACAACGACTAGATTCTATTTCTATGACTGCCCTGCTGTTACTCTAATGGGTAATTAGAGTAACAGCAGAACAATGCTTCCCATTGCTTGTCCTGGATGGGATCTGTATATTGAGTTCCTTTTCTGGAACAAAAAAAACGTGTTTGAAAGTGAAGTGTTTGGAATTTAGCATCTACAAGTCATCTTATTTTGGTTTTTAACATAGATCTGTAAAGATACGACACCCATCCACTTCCTTGCTAATGCCGCACCTTCACGAACAGAATGGGGTTACAGAGGAACAAGCATAGCCAATATACTATATAGCCTCTCTATGGGAACAAGTGTGTTCCTGCTATTTTTGTCCTTATTCTAGTGTCAATGCTAAATTGCTCTCAACTCTCCTAAGGCAGCGGAAAGCAAACAGTGGTAAATGATTAGTGGTGGCTAGTCATGCAATAAAGCCTTAGTGAATAATAGTGAATAATCAGTGAGTGAACRCCTATAAGCTACAGCAACAGTTAAGTTGTTAATGCCCTGGTTAATTATAAGAGGGTGAAATGAGTGGCTCATTATAGTGAGCGGAAGTAAATGATCAGTGGCCTGCCAGAGGCGGGTTGTGCTCAGGTAAACCTATTAAGACGACACATCTCAGTCAGAGGTCTCACGGTGAGCTCAGCACTCTGTGTGCTCTCAGGCTTAAGAGCACATAAAGAAATAGACCCGGGCAGAGGAACAAAGGACAACGGAGGAGAGGAGGAGGAGGAGGAGAGGAGGAGGATTGAGGCAAAATGCAAACACAGTGTTAGGTAACCAGAGCTTTCTCTGAGCAACACAGGGATTGAGAGAGAAAAAAAAGTGAGCGAGGAAGAGTGAGGCTCAAGAGATAGAGCAGGTTGAGAAGAGTAAAGAAAAGATGTAAAGAGATGTAAACCAAAAAGATGCAGAAAGGAGTGAAGAAGAGAGATGGAGCGAGGGAGGGATACCAAGAGACCAAAAGGGAGGGAGTGAGCGAGAGATTGTGACATAAATAGACCGTAAACAGATTACGGAATGGAAAGGACTGGTGAAAAGAAGGAGACACACAAACGCAAGTAAACAAAGCAAGAAAGGAAGGAGGAATAAAGAGAAAATAAACTGCCAGAGCACACTGGCAGTAGTCCTCAATAGCTACTTCAATATGTATGAGAGAGTTTCCCCTGCTAGTAGACACTATATGACAACGATAAGATAGGGAGAGGGAAGAAAGAGAGGGAAAAAGAGAAGGAGGAGGATAGGGAATTCAGGTTTTCATGAAAAGGGACTCTTACTCCATTCCAGTCACAAGACGTTTCTACATGTCCAAGAGATAAGCAGGAACAAGAGACCACCCAGAAGCCTTGTTTACAACCCCCTGTGTTTCCCTGACACAACAAAACAACAAGCTCTGAGTGCAGGAGCCCAACTCAAACAACCTGCCCACCAAATTACAACACTACGCTGTCGCCAAACAAAACAATTACATCATTATGATAACACAACGTAAACGTCCTCGCTCCATTACACATGCACAAAAGTATATAGTCAACGAAACCGCCACAAGGCCTGAAAATGTCACTGAAAGTGCAGATTCAGAACACCTTTCTACAGAAGAAGATAGTGGAGAAAGTGAGCTATACTGTAATTGCAGTACTTTCTGAGCTTTCGAAAGCCACAACTCGTGAGTTTGAAACGTGCACCTGCATGGGCTCTGAGAGAAGCCAGCCATAGTCAGACCTGCAGAAGATAGACTGCGCTTCTCATGCTGTCAGTCCCTAGGATGCTGCTGAAACAGCCCTATGYGTGTCCCAAATGGAACCCTATTTAGTGCACTATTGTTGACCAGGGCACATTGGGTTCTGGCTAAAAGTAGTGCACTACATAGTGAATAGGGTGTCATTTGAGATGTGTACCAACCCTGCTTTCTCTCATTACCTCAGAAAAATGTAGAAACACAAGCCACAGCAGCTCTCCTCCCAATAGAACAGCGATCTGTCTAGTGTACCCAGACCTCTGTGACATTGACATCCTCCCACAATACTATGGGGGAGAAGAGACTTGAGACTGACACTTCCAGAGAACAGCGCGATCTGTCATATTGACGGGGACAGTGACTGACTCCGGGTCAGTTACATTCCCATTCCATGACATTCTTGTCCACTTCCTCTGACAGATGTGATGTGAAATAATGTCCCAACAACAAAAAGTTACAACTTGCAACTTATTGTGCTGACTGACAGTGAATTCAGTAAACATGGATAGCTGAGGAATGATACCCAATTGTCATACTTGAGTAAATGTAACGGATGTGAAATGGCTAGCTAGTTAGCGGGTACGCGCTAATAGCATTTCAATCGGTTACGTCACTTGCTCTGAGACCTGAAGTAGGGTTTCCCCTTGCTCTGCAAGGGCCGCGGCTTTTGTGGAGCGATGGGTAACGACGCTTCGAGGGTGACTTGTTGATGTGTGCAGAGGGTCCCTGGTTCGCGCCCKTGTCGGGGCGAGGGGACGGTCTAAAGTTATACTGTTACATTGATGCTGTTGACCCGGATCACTGGTTGCTGCGGAAAAGGAGGAGGTTGAAAGGGGGGTGAGTGTAACGGATGTGAAATGGCTAGCTAGTTAGCGGGTACACGCTAATAGCATTTCAATCGGTTACGTCACTTGCTCTGAGACCTGAAGTAGGGTTTCCCCTTGCTCTGCAAGGGCCGCGGCTTTTGTGGAGCGATGGGTAACGAAGCTTCGTGGGTGTCAGTTGTTGATGTGTGCAGAGGGTCCCTGGTTCGCGCCCGTGTCGGGGTGAGGGGACAGTTTAAAGTTATACTGTTACATAAATGTAAAGATAACTTAATAGGAAATGACTCAAGTAAAAGTGAAAGTCACCAAATAAAACACTATTAGTCGAAACATCTTAAAGTATTTGGTTTTAAATATACTTAAACATCAAAACTAAATGTAATTGCAAAAATGTACTTAAGTATCAAAAGTAAAAGTATAAATCATTTCAAATTCCTTATATTAAGCAAACCAGATGGAACTATTTTTCATGTTTTATTTTATTACTGATAGCCAGGGGCACACTCCAACACTCAGACATCATACAGAAATAAAGTATTTGTGTTTAGTGAGTTCGACAGATCAGAGGCAGTAGAGATGACCAGGGAAGTTCTCTTGATAAGTGTGTGAAGTGTACCATTTCTGTCCTGCTAAGAATTCAAAATGTAATGAGTACTTTTGGGTGTCAGGGAAAATGTATGGAGTAAAACGTACATCATTTTCAYTAGGAATGTAGTGAAGTAAAAGTAAAAATACGAATACTAAAGTACATTTACATTTACATACATTTAAGTCATTTAGCAGACGCTCTTATCCAGAGCGACTTACAAATTGGAAAGTAAAGTACAGGTACCCAAAAAATGGCTTAAGTAATACTTTAAAGTATTTTACTTAAGTACTTTACAACACTGGATATGACGGAAGCCTGAAATATGAATGGAAATAKAATCTTCATGTAATCACAGTATCAAGTATCAGTATTTGGAGTATACAACCGGCAAATACAAGTGTAAAGAAGGATGGTGTGCATGTGTTTAGTCTGTTTACGGACACGTATTTGTGTGAGTATACAGCATGTGTGTGTGGTCCAGGCCGCCCTTAAAGCATTTGCACTATGGCCTCGGTACTACACCCTGTCAGTGTGCCGTACTAAAAATCAGCTTAACTTCCATTAACCCACCCTCCATTCACCATGGCACATGCTGCCACTCTCCATCTCCCTCGTTACTTAAGAGAATGAGAAAATGAATTTTACAACCCCTGACATTTTCTCTCTTTCTCTTCACATCAACAGCCACGGCACACTCCACTACTCCCTCTCTCCTCCTCTTAAGAAAATAAGGAAAGGGAATGAGCGAGGAAATWAATTTTATTGCCCCTCTCCCTTTCCCTTTCCCTCCTTCTCCCCATTATTGACAAGGGCTCGTATCCAAAGCAGCATGCTCCATCATTCTCCTTCTTCCTCATTACTTAAAAGAAGGGAGGAGAAAATGAATTTTAGAGCTCCGGGCCCCTATCTGTCTCTCCACCCCCACCCCTCACCACTCAGCCCCCCTCCCATTATTCGAAGTGGCATGCCAGTCCCCCCGCTCTTCTCATTACTTAACCGAAAGATTGGAAAATCATTTCACTGCCTCTTTCCTTTCTTCCTCCATTCTGCTCTCCACCATTTCTCCACCAAGCCCACACTGGTTCCATTGTCTCTTTCTCTTACACTCCTAAGGAGGAAAAATAGATATATTTAACAGCACCCCCCTCCATCCCCTTGTAAAGAAGTGCCACACTTCGCATTTATTTTTTCTGCCGCTTTTCACATTAAAAGAGGGAAAAATATATGTATGGCACACTTCTTCTTCGTCACTGTGCTGCTGCTTCCACCTTCTCTTGGAAGGCTTCTCTTTTCATTAGCATACTGGTTGTTCCCTTTGTCTCCCCACCCAGGCACACTTCTGTCTGCAATGCCCATGTGTCCACTTTGATGGCATGCAGAGAGGCCATTGTGACTGCTAGAGTGCATTACAAGGTAACTTAAGATAACTGGCCCTTCTGTAGCCACACCCCCTCCCTCACCTCCKCCTTAGATTGGGTACTGTCATTACCTCTGCTGCCTGGCATTGTACACATATGCTCTCTGTAGTCTCACTAAGTAGGCTACAGGGGCATGGGGTCAGCATTGATCTACTCCTCCTGGGCCTGTAATTATAAAGCATCTCAGAGTAGGAGTACTGATCTAGGATCAGTTTAGCCTTTCAGATAATAATGAATATAATCATATGGACAGGGAGGATCTGATCCCAGGTCTATTCTAAGATGCTTTATGGATAGGGGACGTGGTCTTCCAACACGTAAAAGTAATCCTACATGGACGAAATCCAGCCTTAAAAGCCGACATATTCAAAATTGTTCTTTCAAAGAGTATACAACGGAAATGTGGACTCCATGTGAGCTTACATCACACAACAAAGACAGCCTGGGCTCAAACGGGTCATGGAGCACTAGTTATGACACAGTTCTTGAATCTTCTCCTCCCCCAGAAGTACACTGCTACCACAACCTCTCTACACATACAGTATCTGCAGCCCAGATGCTACTCACCCCGCCAACAGCCCCCCCCCCCCCCCCCCTCTCTCTCCTCTCCTTCGCTCTACTTGAGGCGGCTGTTTCCAGCACGCTATCATTAACAGATTCTTAATGTTCCCGGATGAGTTGACTGTAATTTATGGTGGCAAAAGGCTCAAGTGTGTGTTGGTGTACGTGTGTACGTGTTGTAGTTGTCGTGTGTGCTGTGGTGTGCACTTGTGTGTTATTTCGTAAAAGTACCAGGAGAGATTTGATGTATGTACAACGGATTAGGCATGTGTGCAATATTGATTTGCTTAATGCATGTCCAATGCATGTTAGAGTGTAGTACTGTTATGTAAATGTGCTTGTCCTGCTTGTGCGCTTCTCCCTCCGAGTCTGCTGGCGAGAGTCACGTCTTCCTGAGGGCAATGTAAGGACAGCGACGCCCAGGCACATATCAGGTTTTTTCTCAATGAGGTTTCTGTCTCCAGAGCAGACCTCAGTCAAAGTCCTGGAGTTTTCCATTCTGTCTGTTTTTCCTTCCCCAGTCTACTGCCTCTACTCGTTGGGGCACGCTGAATTAAGATGACATGAGCTTGTGTGGGAGTCCCCATGTCCACGGCCACACAAAGTGTGGGTATGTATGTGTACAAGGTGGGTGTGTTGTGGTGGGTGTTTTTTGGTGTGTGTGTGTGTGTGGTGTGTGTGTGTGTGTGTGTGTGTGTGTGTGTGTGTG
>NC_036870.1:817924-833164 GCF_002910315.2 Salvelinus sp. IW2-2015 | reverse complement strand
CTGGTGGTGGTGGTGGTGGGTGGAGGTTACATAGATTGCGAGCGCTTTGTGTGCCAGGAAAGCCTGTTTCCTAGAAATGGAGAAACATACACACACACACACACACGCACGCACGCACACACACAACACACACACACACACACACACACACACACACACACACACACACACACACACACACACACACACACACACACACACACACACACACACACACACCACACACACACACACACACACACACACACACACACCACACACACACACACACACCACACACACACACACACACACACATACAAAATTGTTCTCTTCACTAAACAGAGGCACTGTATGCGCATATAAATGCCCACCCACACTAGTACACACATTCTTAAACACAAACACACACAGTCATACACACACACACACACACACCATCCCACACCCTAATGTACAGTACATAGTGCTGTGTCGGGGGGGACATTCCTTTTCCTTGACTTCTTGACCATTTGAATTTCCTGCACCTCGCTCCCTTGCCAGTTGAACGGAACTCCACGCACGGTAAAAATAACCCCTGGAAAGCCAGTCAGCAGTAGCAAGGCTCCGCTCTGAAAACACAGGGTGCCCACACCGCCTGTTAGCAGCAAGGTTTCTATTTGAGGAGAGTCAGGCTCCGGCGGTGGAAGCCGCTACTGCTTATAGTGCAGGGGGCTGGGCCGGGCTGGGGTGGTGAGATCCTTGAGGGTTGGAGGCTGGAGGTCCCACTGTCACACCTTTGAGCGCTTATTCCTAATGATTCCAGTTAGAGTGAAGTGCACTAATGGCTCACAGACATGTCACACATGTTGAGAAGGAGCACTAGGGATGATGGAATGCTGTGTGGGGACGTTCTACACACTGACATCCTGCCCCACTCAGGCAGCGAGGCAAGGTAAACAAATGGAAATGAGCGCTCACACGAGCAGCAGACGAGTAAATACACAACAGACATACACAAACACACACGGTCACATGCACAAGTTCAGGTACATACACAAACACACACGCTGGAATGAAAACAAACACAGATGCTTGCCTATTTGTTCTCATTTGCCACCTGTTTTATGCTTTCATAGACGTGGACATGGACATACGCACGCACACGCACACACACAGGCCAAGTATGTCCTCATCTGCAGCATGCATAGATAAGTATATGTGTGTGCGAGAGTGTCCTCTCAGACCTCACCACAGTGCACAGCTGGAAAGGAGAGAGAGACCCGAGTGTGTCAGTGTAGTGAGGTTAGGGGCCCTGTCTCTCTCTCCCTCTACAACACTCCTTTTCTTGCGCTCCCTCGTTTTCTCGGGCTTCCCGCTCCCTTTCCCTCAGTCTGGTTTTGGCATGTCAGTCAGTCAGTCAGTCAGTCAGCCAGTCAGCCAGCCAGCCAGCCAGCCAGCCAGCCAGCCAGCCAGCCAGCCTGTCTGTCTGTCTGTCTGTGTCTGTCCGTCCAGACCACTCTGGCCAGTCCAGGTCTCTCCCAACTCAAATGTACAAACACACACATACACACACAGAAATGACAGTTGCCATGGTGCCCTAGTGAAAGTCTAAGCAGAGAGCTCCTGCACAATTTGTCAATATTTTCAAAATGAATTCCTTTTCATAGACTGTTTAACCTACAATCGTTTTGCTTTAAGAATGTGGCTAGTTAATATCATCAGAATCCACCACAGCGTTAAGACTGAAGTCATGTGTTTGTATGGCTAGCTAGCTAAYGTTAGCTGGCTAGCTGTTTTGATTTGAATGAGAACCAGTGTCCGGAGGTTGAAGATGGAGAGAAGCCGAAAGCAAGATGGCAGAGGTGTGGAGTAATGAGGATTGTAGGAGGACAACGTTACAAGGTTTCTCTTTAATTATTTTTGTAATGTGGTGTGCTTTCTGGCACCACGTGACTGCTGTAGCATCATCCAAGTGGGTGCTTTATTTTGGTAGTAGTGTTGAAGGAGTAGCTCGCTAGCTACCCACTACCAGTGGGTAGCGGTGGGTAGGTAGTGGGTAGCATACTTTAAAGTGGGTAGCATACCAGTGGGTAGCATACTTTAAAGTATTACTTAAGTCATTTTTTGGGGTGTCTGTACTTTACTTTACTATTCATATTTTTKACAACTTTTATGTTTACTCCACTACATTCCTAAAGAAAATAATGTACTTTTAACTCCATACATTTTCCCAAACACCCAAAAGTACTCGTTACATTGTGAATGCTTAACAGGACAGGAATATTGTAAAATTCACACACTTCAAGAGAACATCCCTGGTCATCCTTACTGCCTCTGATATGGAGGACTCACTAAATAACAAATGCTTCATTTGTAAATGATGTCTGAGTGTTGGAGTGTGCCCGTGACTATCCGTAAAATAAAAAAACWAGAAAATTGTGCAGTGTGATTTGCCTAAAATAAGGATTTTGAAATGATTTATACTTTTACTTTTGGAACTTAAGTATATTTTCAGATTCATTTACGTTTTGATACTTATTAGTATATGTCAAATGCAATACCTTTTAGACTTTTTTACTCCAGTAGTATTTTACTGGGTGACTTTCACTTTTACTTGAGTCATTTTCTATTAAGTATCTTTACTTTTACTCAAGTAGTATTTTACTGGGTGACTTTCACTTTTACTTGAGTCATTTTCTATTAAGGTGTCTTTGCTTTTACTCAAGTATCCACAACTACCTACTACAGAGTCCATGGACTGAAGTGGCTTAGCTGAAACTTCATCTGACTGAGTTCTACTATGGAAAAGCCAGAGACAGYGAGACACGTTGATGAGACCGAGCTTCCTGCCTGCCTACGGACTTTCTATCCCCGCTTGACCACCTCCCTCAGATGACCTCTCATGAACTTTCTAATKACTGTCCAGGACACAGAAGTCACAGTGAAGCTCAAACCTCAAACCACCCACCTCTCTGTTGTCATTAATTGAGTCAAATGGGGTTGACAATTCGAATGGATATTTCTTAGAAAAGAGGTCGATATATTTCAGATGAGCAACCCCATGGAAAACATGCATTTACATGGATGACACATCAATTAAAACTTTTCCCAGAATGCATTTCCTATCTTTTTTGTTTTTGTTTTCCACTGAGTGTATTTCAGATCACTTAAAACTTTATTGACATTACGACGAACATACAAAAAAACGAACTGGATAAAAGCACTTAGCAACAGCCGGTATGGAAAGAGCTAGTGCTAGTGAAATCAATGGAAAAACACTCTGCCAGAGCTCACACACTGTACTTATCTGTCGTGGATAGTGAATCTGGCCAACAGTGACTTGCACCCGCTACGTTGCCATGACCTCAGGGCAGGACACAGATGTTGGCGGCCGCAGGCCAGACAGACAACCCTTGGTCCAGTCCGGAGTGGAGACACTCTCATGAACCTAACCTCTAACATGACCTTTGACCTATCAATCTGAAGTTGATGCCCTGATTTTGGACCAAAAGGGCAAATCCTAGAGCAAGGCTTCTGCAAACTACAAGCTGCACTGTTGCTATTATTTTGGACAGGGAACAGAAGGGCAAATCTTAGAATGACTCTTTTGCAAACTCCAATCTGCACTGTTGCTATTATTTTTGTCGGAGTTTGTTTTCACCTTCATGTAACCCATGGCTATTATTGTAATGTGTGGGGGATAAAAGGTGATATCCAGAGCAAAGAGAATTAAATCATTTGATATCCTGGGTGTGTGGTTTTCAAACAGTCCTGAAAGAGCTTGATTTCATGTTATGTGTAAAAGCATTCCCACAAAGGGAAAGAAAGGTGGGATGTAGGCTTGTGTGTTGTGTGTGTGTGTGTGTTTTGTGTGTTTGTACCTCAGGTCCTCTGAACAAACACAGCTGAGAAGCAATCTTTCATCAAGCCCTTTTATTCCCCCCCACAGGCAGCGTGAATAAGGGTTTGGAGTTCCCTGGATCAAAGCACGATTACACTGGATATTTAACCCAAGACACACATTGTACATGAGTTCAAAAAGACATAAAAAGTTTGAGTGGCTGTCGACGTCTAAATAGAATGATTTATTGCCGTTTCTATCTAGCTCAAAGACAAAGATGTTTAGCACATTACGGAGTCAATTAACCCTGGGAATTGTGATAATCCTTTTGTACTTGCTGAGATAGAACTTGAATGGCACTACATGCACAGACTTACTGTCCAGTCTACTGTATGTGATGGGATGTTCCAACAGATATTCTCCCAATTAGACTAACCTATAAAGGTTAAATAAAATGCGGAACAAACAAGAATAAAAAATGACAATAATGATAGGATGTTAAAAAACAATGATGAGAAACCCATGACATCAAATCAAATCAAATATTATTTGTCACAGCCCTTAACCAACATGGCAGTTTTAAGAAAATACCTTAAAAAAGCATTTTTTTTAAAGAGCAGCAGCAAACAACAATAGCGGGGCTATATACAGGGGGTACCGGTACAGAATCAATGTCAATGTGCGGGGGCACCGGTGTCGAGGTAATTGAGGTAWTATGTACATGTAGGTAGAGTTATTARAGTGACTATGCATAKATRATAACAGAGAGTAGCAGCAGCGTTCCAGAAGGGGGGGCAATGCAAATAGTCTGGGTAGCCCTTTGATTATCTGTTCAGGAGTCTTATGGCTTGAGGGTAAAAGCTATTTAGGAGCCTCTTGGACCTAGACTTGGGGCTCCGGTACCGCTTGCCGTGCGGTAGCAGAGAGAACATTCTATGACTAGGGTGGCTGAAGTCTTTGACRATTTTTAGGGCCTTCCTCTGACACCGCCTGGTATAGAGGTCCTGGATGGCAGGAAGCTTGGCCCCAGTGATGTACTGGGCCGTACGCACTTCCCTCTGTAGTGCCTTGCGGTCGGAGGTTGAGCAGTTGACATACCAGGCAGTGATGCAACCCTTCAGGATGCTCTCGATGGTGCAGATGTAAAACATTTTGAGGATCTGAGGACCYATGCCAAATCTTTTCAGTCTCCTGAGGGGAATTAGGTTTTGTCGTGCCCTCTTCACAACTCTCTTGGTGTGCTTGAACCATGTTAGTTTGTTGGTGATGTGGACGCCAAGGAACTTGAAGCTCTCAACCTGCTCCACTACAGCCCCGTCGATGAGAATGGTGGCGTGCTCGGTCCTCCTTTTCCTGTAGTCCACAATCATCTCCTTTGTCTTTATCATGTTGAGGGAGAGGTTGTTGTCCTTGCACCACATGGTCTGGTCTCTGACCTCCTCCCTATAGGCTGTCTCATCGTTGTGAGTGATCAGGCCTACCACTGTTGTGTCATCAGAAAACGTAATGATGGTGTTGGAGTCGTGCCTGGCCTTACAGTCATGAGTGAACAGGGAGTACAGCAGGGGGCTAACCACGCACCCCTGAGGGGCCCCTGTTTTGAGGATCAGCGTGGCGGATGTGTTGTTACCTACCCTTACCACCTGGGGCCGGCCCATCAGGAATTCTAGGATCCAGTTGCAGAGGGAGGTGTTTAGTCCCAGGGTTAGCTTAGTGGTGAGCTTTGAGGGCAATATGGTGTTGAACGCTGAGCTGTAGTCAATGAATAGCATTCTCACATAGGTGTTCCTTTTGTCCAGGTGTGAAAGGGCAGTGTGGAGTGCAATAGAGTTTGCATCATCTGTGTATCTGTTGGTGCGGTATGCAAATTGGAGTGGGTCTAGTGTTTCTGGGATATTGGTGTTGATGTGAGCCATGACCAGCTTTTCAAAGCATTTCATTGCTACATACGTGAGTGTTACAGTTGGGTAGTCATTTAGGCAGGGTACCTTAGTGTTCTTGGGCACAGGGACTATGGTGGTCTCCTTGAAACATGTTGGTATTACAGACAGACAGGGAGAGGTTGAACATGTCAGTGAAGACACTTGCCAGTTGATCAGCGCATGCTCGGAGTACACGTCCTGGTAATCCGTCTGGCCCCGCATCCTTGTGAATGTTAATCTGTTTGAAGGTCTTACTCACATTGGATGCGGAGAGCTTGATCACACAGTCATCCGGAACAGCTGATGATCTCATGCATGTTTCATTGTTACTTGCCTCGAAGCGAGCATGGAAGTTATTTAGCTCRTCTGGTAGGCTCGTGTCACTGGGCAGCTCTTGGCTGTGCTTCCCTTTCTAGTCTGTAATAGTTTGCAAGCCCATCTCACTGTATCGAATCTATGAAACAGACAAATGTCTACCAGATAGTAAATATGATCCATTCATACTCCATGCCGATTATTTTGGTACAATGGAAAAGAGCAATCACCAGGAAACAGACAGAGTATCAGCAATACCGCATATTGTTCCTTTCCCAGACAGTTTCTGCCGATGTCCCACTCATGTCGGAAAACAATGCCATCAACTCTGCTCTGCCTGACTCGTTACGACAAGGAGGCTTGTTATTCATACCAAGTGTGCCCTTCGGCTTGTTGACGTTTGGTAAAAACATTTAATCTTTAATCAAATTAAATGAGAGATGGAGTAGGAGAACGCGCACACTGGGTTTGTTGCAGTTAATCATGCAGTCAGTAGGGCAGGCCCGCCCCGGTGTTCCACCTTGGGTTATTTGCGTAACTTAATGAGGTATACAGCACACAGATGTCTTGGACCAGATATTGTCTGAGGTTATGAGCCATGCAGACAGATAAAGAGAGAGACCTCACAGAGATACACTGTAACCACCAGTTCATGGAATCCCAGACGTGATGACACAGGGAGGGATCAAGGTGAGGATAATGGTTTCTCTTGAATCACAGCTGAATCATCAACATGAAAATGTAATAACAGTCTTGATATTAAACTCTTCAATAAAGACAGTCTAGGCCGGGGGAAAAAATATAAGCTGTTGGCGAATATCTAAAGATGGGCCTCCGGTACATTATGGTAATTAGACATTGTTGCTCCATATTGTACATCATTAATTCATRAAAAATGCCTTGGGCTGTTTGCTTAAATAGGACAACACAGTCAAAATATTCAAATAGATATTTATATCCGTCCCATTGGTAATACATAAAGTGCCGGGATTGGGCAACCGGGTGATTCTCTAAACATGCTGTAGTCACAGCCACGATATATTCCTACATACAGTACTCACAGCCACGATAGTCTTTTATCTATCATAAAACGTACGTAAGCCAGTATGTAAACTAGGTTTGTAGGGTGGTAAGCCTATAAAATGAAATATTGTTTGTTAACAGAGCGATGAGAGCACTTAATAACACACACTTGGAGAAGCACAAGGCCTGACCCACTTCATATCAGAACTAGTGACCTAGATGTTTCGCATGACCTACTGCAATGTGAATGCCATGCGGGCTGCTGACAACGATTGCTTCCCAAATGGCACCATATTCCCTATTTAGTGCACTACTTATGACCAGAAGTCGTGCACTAAATAGGGAATTTGGTGGCATTTCGGATGCAGGCAGGTGACAATGACAGCCGTATGCAGACAGCCTCTGGGACTAGGACTGTCCCTGTTTTGATTCTTAGTCCAATCGCACGGTTAGATTTAAATGGCCGACAACAAGGAGAAAATGACTTGAACAAGTACAGATGTAGGAAATTAATTTGATCACCAATGCAAGAAATGTAAAAGTTTCAGTGTATTTGAAGTAAAAAATGGCTTCTGAAGTTTACAATTTCCACTTAGAAATTTCAGACTTGCTTTTCCCTTAGGAAAAATGTACCAACCCCTACAAAAATTGCCATGAATTATGAATTATAATCCACTAAATAATKAACATTTCCTGTTGCTGCAGGATTATTTTCCTAATGTAGCAAGCTGGCTCAAATTAAGAATCTACATCTGTAAATCTCCCAGTTGTCTCCAAGATAACAGAGCTAAAAGTTTAACCCTCGAAAAATAACTGCTGAGCATGGAAGATGCTGCCATGCACAAATAAATAGAGGCTGTGTGTTTGCTAATTAAGCAAAATATAACTCCCCCAATGCTTTGCTCAGACTGGATGCATGATGATGTGTACTGTATTGTAGATTTAAAGAGAAGCGTAAGGCCTGAGTAACATTTTATCACCATCTCTGACCTTGTGTGTGTGAGAGTGTGTGTGTGTGTGTGCTTGTGAGCTGGTGTGTGGGGAGCATGTTTTTCGTACCTACTGTACATGTGTGTGTGTGCGCGCATGTGTGCGTTTGGGAGTGTATGTCCAGGGGAGTGTGTTCTTGTTGTGCGCGTTGCGTGCTGCTCAAGAGTTTATGTTATTCTGTTATCCTCCCTCCCTCGTTTACTTTCTATTCTGGGAAAGTCCAAATTACAGTTCTTCAGTGTGTGGTTGGCTTGTGTGGTTCAGAATTTGTACTTAACCTACCCTTCCTGCTCCGTCCCTCGCCCTCTGCCTCCCTACTTCCTCTCTTCTATACCTTCCTTGTTCTTTTCTCACTCTCACTCCATCTTGCTCCCTTGCTTTTCTTGTCCTTTGTATTCTCAAATCCACATTCTTCTGTTCACTTTCACTACATCCATCTTTCTACCGCACTGTCAACTCTCTCCGTTTCCCTCCCTCCAACTCCCTGAATTCTTCTTCTCCTCCCTCCTCCCTCATTCCCATTGTCTCTCTCTCTTGCTCTCAGTTGTTTTGTCCCTCAGCCTGTTGCTCTGTGCTGTAGAATTCATGAATAAATCCATGTCTCCTTTAAAAACACGTCCTCCCTGTGGCTTTGCTCCACTCATTTCAGCTCCTCCTGTCTCCCTCCTCTTCCTCCTATAATGACCATCATATAACGTATGGATCTTTCACTGCTCTCTACTCGCCATTTACAAACATGACTTCCCCCCAGGAGTGTGTGTGTGTTTACCATTGTGCACCCTCAGCGGGTAGTAGACAACCGGGTGCATCCTGTTTTCAGGGGAAATGGAAGAGTGCCTGTGAAGCGACTTCCGCGTTTGGACATTAACAAAGCCACACTCCTCCTTAACTCCTCCTCCACATTTATGAGATTGGTGGAACTGTGCAGAAGAGAACCTCCCCAGATTTGTTCTTGTCAGGACCAGAATGAAGGAAACGCCAGTCAGGCGTTTCTTTTAGAACAAACAACTGGGTTGCGTCCATAGATTTAGAACAAAAATACTTAATGACTGAGTCTCAGTCAACCGAACCGATAGAACGAACAACCAGCCGGCTTGGGTAGCAACCTTAGATTTGTGTTGGGATTATATCTCACGGAAGGATGAAATAGTATGAATAAATTCATCAAAATAAGCTATGGAAAATAATGAACAAAGTGGAAGGTGTGTGTGTGTGTGTGTGACCTTCCACGGAATTGCATTATTTTCCATTATCTTGGATTATTTATGCCATTGGCTATAATTTAACACATTTGCCATTAGAAATGTGTTCATTTTCTGGTAAAAATGTGTTCAACATTCACTGAAGTAGCTAGGAAGTTTACTAGATAGGTCCAGTAGTTGCCGTGGTATGGTTACGTTCGTCGATGGAAGGATTGGACCAAGGTGCAGCGTGGTAGGCGTTCATTTTAACTTATTAAATGAACACCGAAAAAACAACAAAATACAAAACGAAACGTAAAGATTAGTAGGGCTAAACAGCACAGTACCAAAACAAGATCCCACAAACTACAGGTGGAAAAAGGCTGCCTAAATATGATCCCCAATCAGAGACAACGATAGACAGCTGCCTCTGATTGGGAACCATACCCGGCCAACAAAGAAATAGAAAACAAAGATTTCCTACCCTAGTCATACCCTGACCTAACCACATAGAGAATAAAAAGGATCTCTAAGGTAAGGTCAGGGCGTCAGGTATCCAAACCAACATTCTTGCTAGTTTAGCTAACCAAACCATCAGTCCTAGCTTGCCATTATGAAAATCGAATTCAAAAATGCCAATAATGTTTTAAATGAGACGTTTGCTTTAAAAAGCAGCTCAAACATAGAGCTAACTATAGCCATTGAATTCTATCGCGCAAATATACAGTGCGTTATAGGGAATTATAAACGGAGTGGTTAGAGCCATGAATGTTGACAGCCGTGGTATATCAGACCGTATACCACGGGTATGACAAAACATTTCTTCTTACTGCTCTTATTAYGTTGGTAACCAGTTTCTAATAGCAATAAGGCACCTCGGGGGTTTGTGGTATAAGGCCAATATCCAGGCACTCTGCGTTGTGTCGTGCTTAAAGAACAGCCCTTAGCCGTGGTATATAGGCCATATACCACACCCCCTCGTGCCTTATTGCTTAAATATTCCAAGCTCTAAAATGCTCTTCAAGTCAATCAGATACAAGTATTCAACAATTCCATGGTATAACACATAAATAGGATAGAAAGAAAGGCAACGCTGCTCTCGGGTTAGCTTGCTCCATTCAAATCTTCCTTTAACATTARAAATATTCCACAATACTGACGACGGATCAGCTCCGAGAAAGATATTATTATCATCTATGGCTGCAAATATTGAGGSGTCTTATTKTAATGCTTACCCGATAATAATGCACTAAATCAAGATTTGGCACATCATTGTGCACATTTTAGACTACACATCATGAAATATATTGAGACAAATTACAGACAATAGAACTCAATTCATTGAGCATGAAATGTACCCATTTCAATATGATTGAAATAGGCCTACTGTATTTATATTTTAATGCAGACATCTCAGTTTTAATTAGAAGCATACGTTGCTGGTTTGTATCAATTGCAAAGTCATTGGCAACTTTATTTTTCTTTTAAACTTTGTTCTGAAAGTAGCATTTCTTTGGACGATGTATAAATACCATGCGTATTCCGTACATACGGCTAATAAAACCTGAAACTGGAAACTATCAGTGTTCACACAATGGTGGATAAACATGTGATTCTATGTTTAGYGGAGATCTTCTGTGTATAAAGTGATGTGGGAGGGCAAAAATGCCTTACGATTGGTCTGAGGCGGGCGTTAGATTCCGAAGGTTTTTCAATTGCAACTTTACGAACAATGGTTTTGGGAAACAGCTCGAGATTTAACAATACTCCTATGAAGGTTCTAACAATGAACTTCGCCTTAAGATGCTTTTGGGAAACAGGCCCTGGTTTGCATCCTAAATGGTACCCTATTGGCCCTGATCAAGCACTATATAGGGAATAGGGTGCCATTTGGGACGCACACCTGGTTATCCACTGTGCTGATCATTTTAGAAATCCTTGGAGTATCTGTTTATTGTGTTGACCTAAATGTAAATTCAGTTTTGCTTCTATAACTTTGTCTCCTCAAGTACTCTCGCCTTCTTTCCATTTTTACTTAAATGGTTTATCCATGTCCCCAAACATTAGCAGTAATATGTGACGCATTAAGTCCAAACAGTAGCACATTAACAGGGACAGTTCAGGACAAGCCCGGCACTCAGAGGAGCTTAGATATGACCATTTCTTCTTCCTGCACACTGGACCCAAATCAACGATATTTTTAACACATAATCTAGACATTTAAGTGTGACATTTGTATTTATTTATTGTAAAAGGTGTGGGTGGGTGTTTGTGGGAGTGTGTTTCTTTGAAAGATATGGATGTGGGACACAATCTAGACATTTAAGTGTAAAAAATTGTATTTTTAGTAAAACGTGTGGGTAGGAGTTTGTGGGAGTGTGTTTCTTTGAAAGATAGGATGGATGTGAGAAGTGGGAAGTTCATTTTCATGCCTATCAGACAAATCCTCTTATGAATCCTTTCAGGTCCTATTTCCTCTCTCTCTCTTCCATATAGACGACTGGCAACTCATTAACCTCTGAATGACCAGCCGACCTCTCCCTTTCCCTGGTCTATGGTGGTAATCCATCCCTTCCTCTGTGTGTGTGTGTGTGTGGTGTGTGGTGTGTGTGTGTGTGTGTGTGTGTGTGTGTGTGTGTGTGTGTGTGTGTGTGTGTGTGTGTGTGTGTGTGTGTGTGTGTGTGTGTGTGTGTGTGTGTGTGTGTGTGTGTGTGGTGTGTGTGTGTGTGTGGTGTGTGCTGTGTGTGTGCGCACGCTGTGTGTGTGTGTGTGTGTACTGAGTGTGTACGCTGTGTGTCTGTGTCAGGCTGTGGAAAGAAACAACCATTACGAATATGTACCGCTTTGCCTCCTAATCCTGTGGAGAGAGATGGCCTCAAGGCCATGCAACCGAACATTGCATGGCCATTGCTCATGCAAACTCCCATGAGCACAGTTTTAATGCTAAGTATCTTTCCTTTTCTCTCTTTCTCACATCATCTTCCTTTACCAAATTACCAAATTCTTTGTGACATTCTCAACAGCGTCATCTCAGGCTCCCAATGACATGCAAGCAGAAACACCACACTTTCCCCCCTCCTTCTTCCTCCTACTCCTCTCCGAAAAAACATGTTCGGTTGCAGTCACATGGTTACACATGATAAATTAATTATCTGCATGAGCGGTGTTTGGTTGAGCAAGTGCCAGGAGCATCGCGAGTCAGAGGCTTGATCCCAAGCTCATTAGGGCTCAGCAAAAAGCTCTCCTCAAGTTAGAAGTTCAAAATCAGAGCTTATTTTGTCAGGCTTTTATACTGTTTGATTTTCCAAAGAGCGTGTAAAAGGTTGCATAAAACACTGAGATGTATGATTTTAACCCAGCCAAATATTCAAGAGCGCCCAAGGCAGTATCTTGTACGGGACATGTTGACTGAGTTTGGCTGTAGAGTTAGGCATAATCAAACTCCAATGGTGCAAGGTGAGGGAGACAGTTAGGGAGAAGAGTACAATTATTTGATACCGAGGGCTCATCTTGGATCAGTCTCTGATAGACATGTTTTAGTAAGTAAAACTCCAATGAGCATCGTTTTAATGCTAAGTAGCTTTCCTTTTCTCTCTTTCTCACATCATCTTCCTTTACCATGACTTTTGTCTACCTTCCATTTCTTCCCTTTATCTACTTCAATCTTTAACCCTCTTTTTCTTTTCTTTCAATGGCTCCCTTTCCCTTTCTCACATCGCATTACTTCTCTCTCTTTCTCCTTTCATCTTTGCCGCTTGCAAAATCATTCCCTTAATCTCTCTCACTCTTCCAGAACCCTTTTTTGTCTGTCACCCTCTCTCTTTGTCTGTAACCATCTCTTCTTCTCTCCATATTTCCTGTTCCCATCTCTTTCCCCTTTCCACTCTCCCATTGCTTCCCTTTCTTTCTCAAACTCTGCCTCTCTCTTCCCGCTCTCTCTGGGTTTCTGTGTGAAAGGGGGCTTTATCAGTGTGGCTGAAGAGTGCAGGTCCAGTGGAGGCTGGGACAATAGGCCCATCATCAGAGGAGAGCAGAGCACATGAATGAGGAACAAAGACCTCCAGCCATAGAGGCCCCACTCTGCCTCCAGTCTCCACCTCACATCACCACACAGCAGCCCCAACTGAACCTTGCTCCGTACACAGTACTACACAGTATTACACACACTGCGCTTACCAGTGTGTGTGCTGTGTTGTGTGTGTGTTGTGTGTGTGTGTGTGTGTGTTGTGTGTGTGTGGTGTGTGTGTGTGTGTGTGTGTGTGTGTGTGTGTGTGTGTGTGTGTGTGTGTGTGTGTGTGTGTGTGTGTGTGTGTGTGTGTGTGTGTGTGTGTGTGTGTGTAAGCAGGCGTTGAATTAGATTCAAATCAAATCAAATGTATTTATATAGCCTTCTTACATCAGCTGATATATCAAAGTGCTGTACAGAAACCCAGCCTAAACCCCAAACAGCAAGCAATGCAGGTGTAGAAGCACGGTGGCTAGGAAAAACTCCCTAGAAAGGCCAAAAGGAACCAGGCTATGAGGGGAGGCCAGTCCTCTTCTGGCTGTGCGCGGGTGGAGATTATAACAGAACATGGCCAAGATGTTCAAATGTTCATAAATGATCAGCATGGTCAAATAATAGTCATCACAGTGAACAGGTCAGGGTTCCACAGACGCAGGCAGAACAGTTGAAACTGGAGCAGCAGCACGGCCAGGTGGACTGGGGACAACAAGGAGTCATCATGCCAGGTAGTCCTGAGGCATGGTCCTAGGCCTCAGGTCCTCCGAGAGAGAGAAGAGAAAAGAGAGAAGGAGAGAATTAGAGAGAGCATACTGAAATTCACACAGGACACCGGATGAGACAGGAGAAATACTCCAGATATAATTGAGGGATTGAAGGAACTGTTCTCAAAATGGATTGGTCCCCTCTGCTTTCAGCTTTCAGTTTTTTTAAACAGGCACTTTGATAGTCACTGATGGTACTACGCATATATTATTGTCTCGGACCATCGTTTGACTGCATTTTCTCCAGTGTATTTGGACCATTATGCATTATGTACTGGTATTTGTCAGTGTGCATATGCCACTACACTTTGACTGATGTCTGTGTGGAATTGCAGCTGCCTTTCTCCAAACGTGATAATGCAAGTGACTGCGATAAATATGCATGCCACGCTTTGTGAAGTCGTGGCTGCCTAGCAGCGGGAAAGAAAGTGAGCACTTAAAAAAAAGATGTTTTGTGCTTAGATAGCAGCATGTGTGTGACTTGAATGTGACATGTACTACAGTGTGTGTGTGTGTGTGTGTGTGGTGTGGTGTGTGTGTGTGTGTGTGTGTGTGTGTGTGTGTGTGTGTGTGTGTGTGTGTGTGTGTGTGTGTGTGTGTGTGTGTGTGTGTGTGTGTGTGTGTGTGTGTGTGTGTGGTGTGAGAGTACGTGTCAAACGTGCGTGCGAGTGTGTGTGCGTGCGTGCGTGCGTGCGTGTATCTGCTGTAAGAAACAAAGGGACCCATCTGTTCATAAATTTGCCATCATCATTTCTGTCCACGTCTCCCCAGACATCAAAAGCACAGAGACCAAACCAAAAAGGGACTTAACATATGACAAAAAGAACAACACTATGTATAAAATATAATGCACTTAATAACAAAATACATCCAATGTGTGCTGTAAGCCTATCGTCCACATATTAATGTTGTAGATGTTGCACTGTATATCCGAGGTGAGTTCATATTAACCTGACCTTAAATGATCAACTGTGGTTATGAGTTGATGAAACAAATGGCCGCCTATCAAAGCCCATTACGCTTGTAAGAGACCTGGGGTGACCTAGTGTGAATAAGCTTTCATCGAGGTGCTTCAGGTGAGTGAGTAAGTGAGTGTGTGTGTGTTTGTGTGGACGCGCACGTTTACATAATTGTGGGCGTATGCCCTTTCCATTTTTCTCCTGATAGGTGGGGTGACAGTGTACTCTAAGAGGCCAACACACACAGACAGACCAGAAAGGAACTCTATTCATGGGGTTCG
>NC_036870.1:810234-813342 GCF_002910315.2 Salvelinus sp. IW2-2015 | reverse complement strand
TCCCGAATGCTGGAAGGGACCTGAGTGAAAAGACAGGTAGACAGACAGGCAGCAGTGAAGTGTATCTCTCTCTATTCTCTAATCCCCCCTCTCTTTCTTTCTCTCTTCTCTCTCTCTTTCCCCTCTTCTCTGTCCCTCTCTTTGCTCCCTGTCCCGTCTCTCTCTACCTCTTTTTTATCCCACCTTCTCTTTCTCCCTCCCCCTCTTTCACCTCCACCTATCCCTCTGACTTTCTCCCTCCTCTCTCTCTCTCTCTCCCTCCTCTCTCCCCCTGCTCCCTTCACCCTCCCTCTCCTCTTCTCTCTCCATCTCCACCCTCCATTCTCTCTCCTTCATTCTTTCCTCCCTCATCTCATCTCTCTCTCCCTCCTCCCTCCCCTCTCCATTCTCTCCCCTCCTTCTTTCCTCCTCCTCTCATCTCTTCTCCTCCTCTCTCTCCTTCCTCCACCTCTCTCTCCTCTCTTCCCACCTCCACAGACAGGATATTGACACACAGATAGTCTGTCTGTTGACTCTCTCTCTCCCTCCTCCCCCTCTCCCCTTCCTCCTTTACCCTCTCCTCTCTCTCTCCCTCTCGCATTTCCCTCACTTTCCGCTTCTCTCTCTCTACCTCCTGTCCTCTCGGTTCTTTCTCCCTCCTTCTTTCCCTCCCTCCCTCCTTAACCTCTTCTCTCTCTCTCTCTCTCTCCCTCCTCTCTCCCATCTCCACCTCTCTCCTCTCTCCCACCTACACAGCCAGGATATTGCGCGATAGATATGCATACATAGCTTTCAAGGCAATACATTTAGTGATAAATCTGCAATGGGTAAATTCACACAGACAGAGGACAGAAAGCGAGAGAGAAGGAGGCAAGACAGACAAACAGACAGACAGAGACCAGACAGACAGACAGACAGACAGACAGACAGACAGACAGACAGACAGACAGACACAGACAGACAGACATGACAGACAGCAACAGACAGACCAGACAGACAGGGAGGCAGCAGGACGACAGCGCAGACAGATAGACATATCCACACACAGATAGACAGCGAAACAGACAGACAGACAACAGACAGACATAGGCAGGCAAGCAGACAGACAGATACACTCACAGACAGACAGGCAGACAGATAGACATATCCACACAGATAGATAGCGAAACAGACAGACAGACAACAGACAGACATAGGCAGGCAAGCAGACAGACATATACACTCACAGACAGGCAGGCAGGCAGGCAGGCAAGCAGACAGACAGACAGTCACATTCGAGAAGATTTAACCTTTTTAACGCTTCGAAACCACCCATATGACCCCCAATTAAGTAATTTCCTGTAATCACAGGAAGCTGAAATTCAATGTACTAACTTTCAAGTTTCAATTCTTTATGTTAAGAAATGACTTCTACAGAGGGTTGAAAACATTGTTATTGTGTACCTGCAGGGAGAGAATGAAGGACCATTTTGAGGATGAATTAAGCCATTTCCTGTTGCCACTTGAAGCTGAACCTTAACACAGGGAAACCCTATAAGGTCCGGGCTTTGTGGATGGACTGTTACTGTAGCTAGCTCCATCGTAGTCCAAGGGGGCGTCATGGTTTTGTAAGGGCTGTAAATATTGCTTTTCTTTGGAAGACAGACCTTGTTCTCTGTGGGACTTCAAGTGAAGCCTACCTTTCTGCCATGTAGTGGGGGGAGGATCAAATGAATAAATTGGTAATTTGATTAGGGTTAGGGTTATATCTAACCCTAACCCTAGCTTATTGTCTACTCCTGGCTCAACCCTAACCCTAACCCTCACTTCATCTCCACATCTTGGCTCAACCCTAACCCTAACCATAATCCTAACCCTAACTTCTTGTCCACATCCCGGCTCAACCCTAAAGGCACCAGCATGCTTCAGATTGGCTGGCAGCTAGCCTAAGTTGGCTAGGCGAACCGAATGAGTGTGCTTGCATACTTCCATAACAGAAAAAAGAGGCAATAGTACTGTTTATCCTCAAAATAGTCCGAATTAATCTTAGATAACTCAGAAAATCTGTCATTCATTTTGACGTTTTTGCTGTTTTTCTCCATCTTAGTCACATAATTTTACATTTTAGCAAGATGTTTGGTGCAGTATTTCCTCAGTATACTTTCCTAACTTTCTTTCATTTTGTCCTATTCTAGTTTCCTTTCCTCCTTTTCTTGCTCCATTTCCTTCCCTAACTTCCGTTCTCTTTTTCTAGATCCCTTTCCTTATTTCCTGGCATTCTTTCCTCATTTCCTTGTTCCCTTTCTTTTCCTAACGTCCTTTCCTCTTCTCCTTTGCTAGTTTTCTTTCCTTTCCACCTTTCCTAGCTTCCTTTCTCTGCTCTCTTTCCTTCCTCTTCTCGCCCCCTTTGCTTTCCTAGCTCCCTTTTCTCCTATCCTTTCCTCATATTCAAGCTTCCTTTCCTCAAATCAAATCAAATCAAATTTTATTAGTCACATACACATGGTTAGCAGATGTTAATGCGAGTGTAGCGAAATGCTTGTGCTTCTAGTTCCGACAATGCAGTAATAACCAACAGTAATCTAACCTAACAATTCCACAACTACTACCTTACACACACACACAAGTGTAAAGGGATAAAGAATATGTACATAAAGATATATGAATGAGTGGTGGTACAGAACTCTGATCCCAGCCGGGCGACCCTGTGTGCGACTCGCCGAAAAGGGGCAATACGAGGCATGGTCTCAGTGGTAGCTTTCGGAGGGCACATCGCGCTCCACTTCCTAGATACTATCGCAATGTCCAGTTTGACAAAAGGTTGATGAACTCGAGCACGGGTAGCATTCCAGAGAACATAGGATGAACGTGCTCTGCTTTCACGAAACCATGGCAAACTCAGGGACGCTAACGGAGTCGGTGCAGCCAAGCTCGGTTCTTCATGCACGCGCCGACAGGAAAAACATCTTTCGGTAAGAAGAGGGCCGGGGGGGTATGCCCTGAATTAACGAGAAGTGGTGTGACTCATCATAAACAAACACAGGAACCAAGTCATCTGTTTCACTCTACTGATCTAAGAACCTCAACATCAATGTCGCGCATTACGTACCAAGGAATTCTTCAATATATCCCACCGTAATAACCAAGCAG
>NC_036870.1:755276-804258 GCF_002910315.2 Salvelinus sp. IW2-2015 | reverse complement strand
TTAAAACAGCCACCACTAACAATTAGCGCCGCTGCCAACATACGACTCAACTCCAGCCACTTAAAAATGGGAATTGATGAAATTATGTAAAAATGTTACCACTAGCCACTTAAAACAATGCCACTTAAATAAATGTTACATACCCTACATTACCCATCTCATATGTATATACTGTACTCTATATCATCTACTGCATCTTGCCATCTTTATGTAATACATGTACCACTAGCCACTTTAAACTATGCCATTTATGTTTACCTACCCTACAGTACTCATCTCATATGTATTACCGGCCCCCCCCCCTACTCTATATACCATCTACTGCATCTGCCACTGCCTCAGATCCATTGTATTGGGTGGAAGGCAAAACACTGGATCCGTTTCGGGAAAGTCATATTCCTGGTAGGAACGATGATGAGTTGACGTTAATCGTATATTCAGTAGTTCCTCCCGACTGTATGTAATGAAACCTAAGATTACCTGGGGTACCGATGTAAGAAATAACACGTAAAAAAACAAAATACTGCATATTTTCCAAGGAACGCGAAGCGAGGCGGCCATCTCTTTTCGGCGCCGGAAGTGTTCCTTGATCCTTTCCTTCTATTCCTCCCCTCGTTTGCTATTCTAGCTCTCTTTCCTCCTATCCTTTCTGAAATCTCTTTCCTTTCCTCCTATCATACTTTCCTTTCCTCCTTTCCTTGCTCTTTTTCCATCCCCAGTTTATATTCCTCTCCTCCTTCCCTATATCCCTTTCCTCCTTTCCTAGCTTCCTTTCCTTACTCCCTTTCTTTCCCTATCTTCTTTTCCTCTCCTTTCCTAGATCCCTTTCCTCCTTTCCCAGCTTCCTTTCCTCCTACTACAGTAGTGACTTTGGACATTCTACAGTACTACAACTGCTACTATTACAGTCACTATAACAGCAGTTGCAAATCAGTGGCCCAAATCAGAGAGCACAGCCTGAAAAGGTGGGGGTCCGATCCCTGGGTGAGTCATACCAACCAAAGACGCTAAAAAATGTGACCTGATGTCTCTCTGCTTGGCACTCAGCATTAACAAGATGGATTGGGGGTAAGGCCTTACGACAGACTAGCATCCTGTCCAGGAGGTGTACTTGTACATTAAGCTGCCTCACACTACAGAATCAGGAAATGGGTTCTGGCTCTGACAAGGCTTACTTGTCCAATGCTTACTTACGTACCTACATAACAGTAGCAGCAGCAGTGACTATAGTGGTAGTGATTGTGGGTCTGAATTTGACCCTGATACTGAGTCTGGCCCTGCACTTGGCATGGGCTTGAGGGCTGACTGATTCCTCTCTCTATCTCTCAAAGGTGTCAAAACAATCATCAGTTGTTGGGCAAACACTGGCGTTTTAGTGTACCCTACCTTTAGTTGGCAAATGGGCCGATTCCATTTTGTCCGGCAGTACAATGTGGGCGATCCAATGGTTTACCAACCATTTAAAATCTGTCAGCTGTATGCTAAGGTTCATGTCCATGTAGAAGGACCCACGAGCACCAACATGTGAAGTTCAATGGTGTAGAAATGTGAAATTAATTAGATTTTGCAGGTTTTCCTACTTACAAAGCATGTAGAGGTCTGTAATTTTTATCATAGGTACACTTCAACTGTGAGAGACGTAATCTAAAACAAAAATCCAGAAAATCACATTGTATGATTTTTAAGTAATTCATTTGCATTTTATTGCATGACATAAGTATTTGGTACATCAGAAAAGCAGAACTTAATATTTGGTACAGAAACCTTTGTTTGCAATTACAGAGATCATACGTTTCCTGTATCTCTTACCAGGTTTGCAACACGGCAGCAGATTTTGGCCACCTTTTCCAAGCATCCTTTCAGATTTCGGGGCGGCTCGGGCAATACGACTTTTCACGCCCCTCCCAAAATTTCTAGGTTCAGGAATTAGAGACGGCCTAGGCCACTCCAGACCTTGAGATGCTTATACGGATAGCACTCGTTAGCTTGCACTGCGCTTGTTGTTTCAGGTCGTTGTATTGTGGAACCCACCACGAACATCTTCAGCTCTTTACTGACGGGAAGATTTTGGATGTGTTCTTGGGTTGTATCATCCTTCTTTCTCAACGACGGCTGAGTGGGTTAGGGGGGTGGGGGGGGGAAACAAAAGCTCTATTTTGTCTCCTAAACCACATTACCGTCTCCCATTCCTCCTTGATCATCCCAATGGTCCATTGGCAACTCCGACGCTGACATGCGATGGCTTGAGCAGGGGACCTTGCGTGCGCTGCAGGTTTTTAATCCATGACGGCGTAGTGTGTACTAACGGTTTTTCTTTTAGACTGGTTCCCAGCCTCTCTTCAGGTCATTGACCATGCTGCCGTGTAGTTCTGGGCTCCTCCACTTTCCTCGTGTCATTGATGCATAAAAGGTGAATCTTGCAGGGAGCCCCAGACCGAGGGTGACCTCATCTTGAACTTCTTTCATTTTCATAATTTGCGCCAACAGTTGTTGTCTTCTCACCAAGCTTGTGGCATTGTCCTGTAGCCATCCCAGCCTTTTGGCTGTCTACAATTTTACCCCGGATGTCCTTACCACGCCTCTGGTCTGGCCATTGGAGGGTTTGGAGTCTGTTGTTGATGTGTGTGGACAGGTGTCTTTTATACAGGTAACGAGTTCAAACAGGTGCAGTTAATACAGTAATGAGTGGAGAATAGGAGGGCTTTGAGAGACAGAATTCTTACTGGTTGGTAGGTGATCAAATACTTATTGTCATGCAATAAAATGCAAATTAATTACTTAAAAATCTAACAATGTGATTTTCTGGATTTCTCTCACAGTTGAAGGTGTACCGTA
Organism: Salvelinus sp. IW2-2015; assembly: GCF_002910315.2. Lineage (NCBI taxonomy): Eukaryota > Metazoa > Chordata > Actinopteri > Salmoniformes > Salmonidae > Salvelinus > Salvelinus sp. IW2-2015. The sequence continues at coordinate 801,423 of NC_036870.1, read as the reverse complement.
TGTAACAAGTTACAAGACCTCTACATGCTTTGTAAGTAGGAAAACCTGCAAAATCGGCAGTGTATCAAATACTTGTTCTCCCCACTGTATACATTTTTCAACCATTTTCTATCCTAAATATTAGGAATAAGCAAATGCTTTTATTTCTGGTCAAACAGATAGAAAAGGGATCTTAGAAAATTTATTAATGGAGAATTAATTTACCTTGTGTAAGAAACATTGCCCTGTGCCTTGAAATTCCAATTACCAAAAGCCCACATACAGTATCTTTAAGATATTTTCACATTTCTTTCCCTCATGAGGAGGGATGATAATGAAAGTTCAATAAAGTAACAAGTAAAGGTAGACCTAGCAATTAGGTGTAGTGTTTTTTACAGTGTTCTTTGGGTATCTGTACTTTACTTTACTATTTATATTCTTGACTACTTTTACTGTTACTTCTGCATCCTACATTCCTAAAACACACATGCTTCGTTTGAAAATTATGTCTGAATGTTGGAGTGTGTGTCACAACTTCCGCCGAAGTCGGCTCCTCTCCTTGTTCGGGCGGTGTTCGGCAATCTCCATTTTTCATATATCCATTTGTCTTGTCTTGTTTTCATACACACCTGGTTTTCATTTCCCCAATCAATCTACTTGTATTCAACCCTCTGTTTCCCATCATGTTTTGTGTGTAATTGTCTTCATGTCAAGTGATGTTCGTTAAGCGCTTTACTTTATTGTTCCGTTTTTTGAGAGTGTTTGTTTGGTTGTGCTTTATTTAACCATACTCTGCTCTCCTGCACCTGACTTCGCCTTCATACACATCTTGACAGTTTGCGCCTGGCTTTCCGTAAATTTGGTTTGCTTAATATAAGGAATTTGAAATGATTTATTCTCTTACTTTTATTTTTGATACATAATTATATTTTAACAATTACTTTTGATACTTAAGTAATTTTCAAACGAAAAAAATTCATAATTTTATTGGGTGACAATCCCCCCTCTTCTCTCTATCTCCAGATAATGTCACCTATCCTGGCTCTTATGGACACCTCCCCATGAGCCCCCTCTCTTTCCATTTACTGTAACCAGCATCTTTACCCACTGACCACCAACTGACACCGGACGTGTAAAGTTGTTGAAATTTGGTCAGGATAACCTGGCCTTGATTTCAACGTCCCCAGACGTCGTTTCTGTTACAGTTCGGACCGGCTTTAATTTCAACGTCCACAAATGTGGAGTTGTGGTCCGGACCGGCCTTGATTTGGCCCAAACATAGACATTCATAGGCAAATATTTTTCAAATGTGTGGAGAGCACATTACAGTAGAGTACAGTAGAGCACAGTAGAGTACAGTAAAATATAAAAAGTTATGTAGATTAGAGTTCAGTACGATACACAGTAGAGAACTGCAGTTGAGTACACTATAATTGACTGTATAATACTGTACTATACTAAACTCTACTGTACTGTACAATACTGAACTCTACTCTATTGTTCTGTGCTCTGCTGTTTTCTCTAACTCTAAACATACAAATATGTATATATATATGTTTTTTTACAGTTATAAGGAAGTTGAAATCTTATAGTTTGTGGTTTTATAATGTGATTATACTATATTTAGAAAGCAYATACGTAATTTCAAGCCTTATTCATATTTTCATATTTTTATCATACTGTAGTTGTACTGTGTACTTGAGCTTGTGTCCTCAAAAGTGACTACACCTCAGCAATTTATTTAAAAAAATACCAGAAAGGTGAGATTTGAGCTTTCTTGGACTATGCAGCATTACTAGTTATTGTTTATAGTCCTCTCATGATAAATAATAACATTAATATTGGATAATGTARATTACATTTTAGATTAGATATACATTTATTTACATTTAAGGGGATTATTGTAGTCTTCTCCAAGTCGCACCAACCCGTGCCAGCACCTGTTAAATGACAGACACATTTTTTTTTCTAGACAATTCATTTTTGTTTTATGGCAGTAGGGGCAGCCAACCCTCCTCCTGAGAGCCACTGGGTGTTTCTGCTTTTGTGCTAGCCCTGATCTAGCAGACCTGATCCTACTAACCAACTGATTGTTAGGATCTGGTTGGAGTTGCAACCCCACACCACCTACATTAAAACGTTGAATATCTGACTATGAAAAGCAATCTCATATTAGAATTTTGATGTGTTGCACCATCTACAGCMATCAGGGTTATTATGTGACCCGGTTGGTCATCTATGAATGTTTAAGTGTCTTAAAAAACGATCTGGCCTTAATGGAGCTGATCGTGGACTTCAGGAGACAGCATTCACATCCATGGGACCGCAGTGGAAAAGGTGAAAAGCTTCAAGTATACACATCACTGACAATCTGAAATGGTCCACCCACACAAACAGTGTGGTGAAGAAGGCGCAACAACGGCTCTTCAACCTCAGAAGGCTGAAGAATTTCAGCTTGGCCCCTAAGACCCTCACAAACTTTTACAGATGCACCATTGAGAGAATCCTGTCGGGCTGTATTCACATCTGGTACGGCAACCRCCCGCAACTGCAGGGCTCTCCAGAGGGTGGTGCGGTCTGTCCAACACATCACCGGGGCAAACTACTTGCCCTTCAGGACACCTACAGCACCTGATGTCACAGGAAGGCCAAAAAGATCATCAAGGACATCAACCATCCGAGCCACTGCCTGTTCACCCCGCTATTATCCAGAAGGCAAGGTCAGTACAGGTGCATCAAAGCAGGGACCGAGAGACTGAAAAACAGCTTCTATCCCAAGGCCATCAGACTGTTAAATAGCCATCACTAGCCAGCTTCCACCCGGTTATGCGAATGTCATGACGTTGGCCTGTTGGTGAGGTTTATGACCCCCATAAATACCTTTCCCCCTTCCCTCTCTCTACTCTACAGAGTGACTCTTGGAAAGCCCTTTGTTAACATAGAGAGTCAGGTAACATCAAAAGGGTGGCAAACAGAACCATATTTCGGTAATCCAACCAGTTGAAAATATGCGTTGGTACTTAAAGAATATGATATCAGAACAGTTGTCATCTGAGACATTATTACTGATGATAGGATGACATAAACTGTATTTTGGAAAGTCTACACATTATAGTCACATGGAATTGTTGTGCAATTTAAATATTTAAATATGAAACTATTTGTGAACAGATGAAATTTAATTTTAGCTTCTAAATGAGAGAATTGGTTTTCATAAGTGAACTCAGCTCAGTGGCCCGCCAATGTGAACAGACATTGGTTGTGAACTATGAGACACGCCCTTCTCTCCCTACTACATAATCCCTTTACAAAAATGTTACATTTGTTTTCCCGAGGACGTGAGGACGACGGTCCATACGTTAAAAGGGCTAATATCAAACTACAACTAAGCCAACTTCAGCGTGATCTTAAAGTATGGCAACTTGGTATGAACTTTGAACTCTTATTCACTAAAGAAGTGATACCTCCTAGCGGTTGAGTGAGCAGCAGCAGCTGTAAACGTGGGCTAGGAAAGGACGGACGAAGTATCTCTTTTACCAAACACACGACGGTACGACAACGTATCCGTTCTACCACAAGACATATTCTTCAAAGGACAAGGGAGATCTCTGTTGGGCAACATGGCCTTCCATCTACGACCAACCTATTGAAGCACCGCTCAGAGTAAATATTTCTTGCATTTTCCTTTTCCAAATGGGAGGTTATTTAGAATGCATAAGATTCTGTATTTACAGTAGCATAGCTTTACAAGGTCCGATCAGAGACCAAATTCCTTTGTTCCTCAGTCTTCCTGCGCTTTCATTCAAAACCCAACCCCTTTCTTTGTGTAACCAGCCATCATATCTGTTCCGTTCGCCAGGGATGTTTTCTTTTATGACATAATTAGTAATCAATGTATGACCCATCCTGTGTATGTGTAATTCTATGTGATTGTTTAGGTATTTAGTAAATAAATAATTAAACCACATTTTGCATTGCTGATTCAACTTGTTAGCCAGAGTTCGTGAAGATAACCAAGAATTCTACGACTTCAGAAGAGACTGAATAAGGTGACGATTAAGAATTGACCGCTATTRATGTAAAAGATTACCAGGTCTTTAAGAGTTTATTCGGAAGATAACAGCTCTATAAACATTCTTTCGTGGTGCCCCGACTTTCTAGTTAATTACATTTACACGATTAGTTCAATCAGGTAATATTAATTACGGAGAAATTATTTTATAGAATAGCATGTCATATCACTTAATCTGGCATAGCAAAGACACGACACAACCCTGCACCTTAGAGGCTGCTGCCCTATATACATAGACATGGAATCACTGGCCACTTTAATAATGGAACACTAGTCACTTTAATAATGTTCAAATAATGTTTACATACTGCTTTACTCATCTCATGTTAATATAATTTAGTCAATGCCACTCCCACATTGCTTTATCTAATATTTATATATTTGTTAATTCCATTATTTAACTTTTAGATTTATGTGTATTGTTGTGAATTGTTTTTAKATACTACTGCACTATTAGATCCTACTGCATTGTTGGAGCTAGGAACACAAGCATTTCGTACACCCGCAATAACATCTGCTAAATATGTGTATATGACCAATACAATTTGATTTGATTTGATTTTTGATTTGATTTGACCCCTTTTGTGTTTGCAAAGTAAGAAATAATTATGTCAAATTTGCTGTATTAACCAGAAAATACCTGTCTTCCATTTATTTCCTAATCATAATTGCTTTGTTTGACTCTTTGTATCTGGATCATGGCATATGTTTGTGAAACTATTATGGGCATATTTACAGACTATGATTTTTATTTAAAAGTTGCATTCTATATTTGCACGACACATCTTTTTTTTGTTACTCACTACTTATATATTTAACAAATCTCCATAGACCCCTCCCTGATGTTCTGTGTAGCATTTACCTGTCCACACCCCAATTCTGTTCCATACCCACAACAATACTAAAAACTCCATGTCAATGCTACCACAAAATCCTGAAGTACTTTAGGTCTTTGGGAAGGTGAGTTCACTGCGTGAGCTTGAATTGCTTGATTTGCGCCCATGCACTACACCTGCTGTAATAATGGATCAGTGTTTGCGTCCCAAATGGTACTGGACTCTGCTCATCAGTGCTTTGGTCAAAAGTAATGAACTATATAGGGAATATATAGGGAATAGGGTGCCATTTGCGATGCAGACAGTGTGTATGCTTATGTAATAGTTATATTGGCTGAATAAGGAGTGTGTTTTCATGTTGTTTGATCACTCTGACCATTTTTTTTATTGTGTTATTAGATCTATCTATCTATCTATAGCACAGTTTCATAATGTGTTTATCTATCACAATAGATGGGCTTAGGCTAGTCTGGACAAGGGCCAGTATTGGTGTCCTTGTAAAGGGCAGTTTGCTTTCTATGGTCACATTTTCGATATAGACCTTATTGCAAAAAAAGCCAGCCAAGGTCTTGTAATCATTCTGATTACATCCAGGCTTTCATTTATAAAGTCAGGAGGTTTTGGCCTTGTTATGTGAGGAATAGCTAGCTACCATCACAGCACGAGGACAAGCCCACTGTTCAATACCAAAACAAGGGCACATTATCACATATTGTATCATTTTTGGGGCCCTAGGGTATGGATGAGAGATGGAGAGAGAGAGAGTCTAAAGCGGTCAAATGCTTCCAATCTGAAACAGGTTGGAACWCTTCATGCATATATTATGATTACATTTTGTGACATTTTGTGTTCTCTTTGGTCTTCGGAAATGTTTTTTTTTCGGCCGCTCGTGACACAAAACATTTTCTTGAGGCGAGCCGAATTTCAATAGCTGAAGTCTAGGCCCCTTTGTCAGTCATTGGTCAACAGTAGGGACTCTTCAATTAAGTGTTTGTTGTCATTCTATGATRGATTACTTGTTTACTGCTAATTTTTTCATAGAGAAATACTGCACCAAACATCTTAGTTAGATGTGAAATTGCGCGACTATGATCTCCTCTACAAAAACGTCACAATGAATGACAGATTTTTTGAGATATTTACTTTATTTCTGACAATTTTGAGGAATTGTATGCTGGCTACAGCGTATCAAGATGGACAAACAGTCCATCTTGAATCATAAACACACACATCCACACAGTCTTGTAGAGCTAACCTTGTGGGGACACCTTTCAAAATCCTATTTTCCCAAACGCTAAACCTAACCTTAACCCGTACTCTTAACCTAACTCTAACCTTAACCTTAACCTTAACCCCAACCCAAAAACCTAACCTTAACCCGTACTCTAGCTCCTAACCCTAAACCAAATTCTAACCCTAACACTAATTCTAACCTTAACACTAAACCCCCTAGAAATAGCATTTGACCATGTCAGGACCAACAAAATGTCCCCAGTTGGTCCCCCCCCCCCCCACACACACACTCTAATACCCACTCCCACCCACTCTGAGGCCCTCCCTCCTGTCACTAGGGCACATGGGGACAGACAGCCGTCAATATCTCGTCTTGTTAAATCTCCTATTATGACCATGGAATTAATGGACCACTGAGAGTGTCTGAAAGAGGGAGAATGAACCTAATGGAGAGAGATTTTATTTGAGATCATTTGAATGGGTGCATATATGGATATAACACCAATCGAGGACATAGCCTCTGTCCTCTGACCCTGTTAACTAATGGATGCCAAGCCAATCCAGGACACAGACAGAGGGCTCTAGTCAATCCGTATCGCGGAAGTTCAGTGTTAAAGCGTGATTGAATGTTATAGACAATGTTCCCCACGTTAGCGGAGACAGTATTCACGGTAAACGTTGTATATGTCGGCTCAATCGGACATTACCTTTAAATCTCTATTGCACAATATGTAACGCCTCAGCTATATACTGTACACTGCATTCGGAAAGTATTCAGACCCTTCCCCTTTTCCACAATTTGTTACGTTACAGCCTTTTTCTAAAATAGAATTTAAAAAAAATCCTCATCAATCGACACACAATTACCCATAATGACAGAGCAAAAATAGGTTTTTAGAATTMTTTTCAAATTCATAAGAAAACTAACAGAAATACCTTATATACTGTACATAAGAATTCCCGACCCTTTGCTATGAGACTCGAATTTGAGCTCACGTGCATCCTGTTTCCATTGATCATCCTTGAGATGTTTCTACAACTTGATTGGAGTCCACCTGTGGTAAATTCAATTGATGGGCATGATTTGGAAAGTCACAATGACCCTAAGCACACAGCCAAGACAACACAGGAGTGGCTTTGGGGCGGCAGGTAGCCTAGTGCTTAGAGCATTGGGCCTGTAAGCAAAAGGTTGCTGAATCGAATCCCCGAGCGGACAAGGAAAAAAATCTGCCGTTCTGCCCCTGAACAAGGCAGCTAACCCACTGTTCCTCWGTAGGCTGTTATTGTAAATTAGAATTTGCTCTTAACTGACTTGCCTAGTTAAATAAAGGTTAAATTGAGAAAAGAAAGTTGTGTGGCCCAGCCAGAGCTTGGACTTGAACCCGATTGAACATCTCCGTTTATTAATTCGACCATTTTAAAAAACAAGCACACATAAAACTTAAAAGCCATACATGCACATGAATAAAATCATTGAGGATAACACACAATAAAGTCTGCGACTTATTTCCATTGTGGTCCTCTTGAGACAAGATGGCTATACAAGATCGAACACAGTATGGCAGTGAAATAATAAAACAAAAACAAGACCTGAAAATAGCTGTGCAGTGACGCTCCCCATCCAACTTGAGAGGATCTGCAGAGAAGAATGTGAGAAACTCCCCAAATACAGGTGTGCCATACCCAAGAAAACTCAAGGCTGCAAAAAGTTCCTCCAACAAAGTACTGAGCAATGGGTCTGAATAATTATGTAATATTTCAGTTTTTTTATTTTATAAATTTGCGGGAAAAAAATGTAAACCTGTTCTTGCTTTGTCATTATTGGGTTTTGTGTGTAGATTGATGAGGGGAAAAAACAATTTAATCAATTTTAGAATAATATTGTAACATTATGTGGAAAAAGTATAGGGGTCTGAATACTTTCCGAATGCACTGTAGATTGAATAGAGCCCATACACACATGCTGCATCCCAAATAGTACCTGTTGGTCCTGGACAAAAGTAGTTGACTATAGGGACTAGGGTGCCATTTGGAACACGGCCAGAAACTCTGATCTGGGTTTGCCCATTTGACAATGTGGGTCTTCCAGTAATCAGGGGTCTTGGTGGGGAAGCCACCTATACGGTGAGTGCCTTCATGAAGCCTGGAGACTGAACAATAATCCTAATCTTGAAGGATTTGTGTGTCTAGGGTCCTGTGTGACCCCGTTGGTAGAGCATGGAGCTTGCAACGCCAGGATTGTGGGGTCAATCCCATGGGGGAATGAAAATGTATGCACTCACTACTGTATGTCGCTCTGTCTTAAGGATCTGTGTCCCGCTAGCGGGACAACTTCCGGTGAAACTGGAGGGTGCGCAATTCAAATAAATAATCATAAATATTGTGGATTTTAAGCATTTATGTACATATAAGTGTCTTATATCGGCTGAAAGCTTCAATTCTTCTTAATCTAACTGCATTGTCTGATTTACAGTAGCTATTACAGCGAAAACATGCCATGCGATTGTTTGAGGACGGCGCCCCACATCAACATATTTTTCCACCGGCACAGGTTTCATACATTCACATATATCGATTAAATATTCACTTACTTTAAAAAAATCTTCCTCTGATTTGTCATCCAAAGGGTCCCAGCTATAACATGTAGCTATTACATAAGTGTTAAATTCTTACTTTAGGTCCACTGTCTGTAAATGTTATTTTGTGTGCCACTAAACTTTTGTGTTAATCTGTTAGAGGCATTGACATATAGGCTGGAACCTCTTCTTTGCTCAGAATGATGACAAGCAGCAATGAGCCACCTCAAACGGAGATTACAGTTCAATGAATGCTTTATTACCCACTTTCACTATCAGTCACAGAAATTAAGTTAAGGTTTACCCCCCAAACGAATAAATTAATCCATCAACAAATCCACAAATCCTTTCCCGTCGCTAATGATTAACAGGGATTAGTTACCTGATTACATCCAAAGGTCATCCAAAACACTGTTAATAAGATTGAGTGATAATAAGCAAGCATTCTGTTTGTTTGGTCAAGCATTCTGTTTGTTGGGGTAAATAGATTTGACACATGAAAATCGATTCACACAATAAATTAAAAAATGAGCAGTAACGCCATTTATTGTGTTCAGTGGAGCCTGGGTTAAGGAAATGTATCTTTTGGGTAGGCCATTGTCAACCCTTGACTTACAGTTGTGATCATGATTATGTGACAGAATTATTAAAAACAATTTTTTAGCTCCAGGATTAAAACAAGTAAGGGTAGAACTTTATAATAACACATTGCAATTAAGCATTTATAATGGATTAGTAAAATAGATTACTCCCAGATTTGTAAATGTTAGTRAGCTAGTTATTCACACATTTATAAAGACATTTTAAAGTATTTAATAATGATTCATAAGCTCATTCATCAGATGTTTAATATAGGTCCTTAATAAACACCATTTACTGATCATTAGTTAAGTATTGGTGCGGCCTAATGTAAAGTGAGRGCTATTTATACTTTATAAATACTTAATTAACAGATGTTTTTTCTCACAAAAATGTATTGAACATTTTATTCATACTTATGTAAAACAACTTTTGCAAGGACGTGAGGAAGAGTTGTAACGTGAATGTATGCTAATATTTTTTCTTTTGCAACCTAATTATAACTAGAACTAATCAGTACTAATCATAAAACAGGTAGATTTAGACTACACACAACAGCTGGCTGGACCGAACAGTTTTTCTTTAGTGGATTTTTATTCCTTCATTACTACTGATATGTGATTGAGGTAGAAATGATTTGCAGGTTGATATGTTACATGTATAATCTTCAAAGCTGGAATCAGCATTAGATGAAACAGCACCCCCRGTCACCCCAGGCACATTTGTTATTGTTTTGGTTTTGTTCGTAAAAGGAGGAGCATCCAGCATCTTGGTTTAAAAAAATCATGGGTGCATTCTCTGCTGTTCTATTGTGCATGCAATGATGTGCAATCATGTTTAATGGAAGAAAACAGTGTTGATTGTTTGAAATAACGTCTTTATTGTTATGTACAGTATATCGCAAACGAACATGGCAGTTTCACCGCTACGGATTCCAGCTTTAAATGCTTCCAGTGCTTCAGATTATTTTCACACTTTGCTTTGTTTGGAGACACTTTTACTGGGCCATTAAAGGTAGTAACTCTTTAAAAGTAATGGGATAGTTCATAAATATGATGTATTCAGATATTTGTTTTCTTACGTGGTCTTACGTGGTAAGCAGTCTAAGGACTGCTCTAAGGCTTGACTGCATCCACACTCTGTATGAAGGAAGTTAGAGGTAGTTTTGGGAGCCAATGCTAACTAGCATTAGCACAATGACTGGAAGTCTATGGAACAGCTAGCATGCGTATGTATCTGCGTCCAGTATGAAGGACGATAGAGGTAGTTTTGCGAGCCAATGCTATCTAAAGTTAGCGCAATGACTGGAAGTCTACAGAAGTCCACAGACTTCCAGTCATTGCGCTAATACTAGTTAGCAATTGAGCTAACGCTAGTTGGCAACTTCCTTCATACTGGAGGCAGAGACATAAAAATTCTAAACTATCCCTTTAAGGAGTATCATGTACTGCTGGAATGTCTACAAATGACATGTCCATCTTTTTGTGGGGAATAACACTGGTCACGCAAAATATTTATAAAGTATGTTTATAACTGTGTATAAATAACTAGCTTACTAACATTTACAAATGTGGAAGTAATGATTATTAAATGATGAATAAACTATTTACTTATCCATTATAAATGCTTTATTGCAAAGTGTTATTATAAAGTGCTATCGATGTAAGTAAGGGTATGGAGTTAATCACAAATGTTTCAGTGTAAAAATCACTGAGTTAACCTTGACTTCCTTCCTACTTCTTTCTCTTCATTTTGTAGCATTTCATTTACAGTATTTCCTATGTTCTTTGTTGTGGATGGCTTAGACACCAGCTGACCATGACACTTCCTGAATAAAGAGTGAATTGAGGAAATAAAAACAAGAAAATCTGTCTTTTAATACTTTTTTCCAAGAGAAGGATTAGATATCCCTAGACTGGTTGATCAGAAGCCCAGCTGTGTGTGTGTGTGTGTGTGTGTGTGTGTGTGTGTGTGTGTGTGTGTGTGTGTGTGTGTGTGTGTGTGTGTGTGTGTGTGTGTGTGTGTGTGTGTGTGTTTGTGTCTGTGTGTGTGTGTTAGAGTGTGTGTGTGTGTTAGAGTGTGTGTGTAGAGTGTGTGTGTAGAGTGTGTGTGTTAGAGTGTGTGTGTGTGTTAGAGTGTGTGTGTGTGTTAGAGTGGGGGTGTGTTAGAGTGGGGGTGTGGCTGTTTGTGTAAGTATATCCCCAGCTGTTGAGTGCTTTGCAGATGTGACAACCAGAAATAGGGGATTACAACTAAATACAGAGAGACGGAGGGAGATAGAGAGCGAGGGCGGGAGGGATGGGGAGTAAGGGTGATAAGTGGAGGACAGTGCTAACTGAAAAGCAGCGGAAAACAGTCTGGAAATAAAGAGGCAATGGGATATCGTAAAAAACAACATGATAAAGAAGAGATGAGAAGTTAATGAGCGTAAACAACAGACTGACTGGGAGAGATATGGAGAAAATAAGAGAGATAGAGAACACTAGAGAGAGAGAGAGATGATGATGATGACAGATGAACAGACTTACAATAATTGATTGACAGCTAGAGTGAAGAGATTAAAAAGAGACAGGTAGACTGAGGTAAAAAAAAAAATTGAATTGTGCTACGCTGCTACACAAGAAATGTTTTTATTAGACTTTTAAATGTTTTTTATTCAGAAGATTTTTTCCCCCACAGAAAARCATATCTGTAATGCCAGAGTACTGTATTACACAACTGTCCAGGACCAAAAATAAACTGTGGATAAAGCATCTTATACTTACCATCCATTTATATTGGATATTCATAAGGGGGAGAGTATTTGTTTATCATGGTTCACATCGGCTTTCAGCGGTGTCTAAATGTGTTTGTCTTTAATTTACAAGGCTTTTTGGCCACACAAACAGAGAAAGATGATGGATTATATTCTAAAAAGGAGGACATCCACGTGAGAGTCACTTTTGTGATCAATTATCACTGTTTTCAGAGAGCTGAAGAGACTTCTGATTTGATTAGTTGTGAAGGTGTGAAAAGCCCTCAGACTTAATGAGATTCTCTTTTAGCACTGTTTTATATGTTGATTAGAAACATTTTCACATGTAATTAATCATAGAATACTGAAGTTCGTGGTTGGTGACATTGGTTCTATTTGTTATTCCGTGATAAGTGTCTTCCACTTGTCAACGCATTGGGCTGAATTGATCCAGAGAGGTTTGGCAGGAACTCAAATGAATGTGCACAAAAGCCCTTTGAGGGATTGAGCTTAAGGCCTTTCTAATTAAAATACACGTTGACATTTCCCCACTCCGATCTTCCAGTCTGTACGCACTTTATAGCAGCATTTCCTTTAAGAACCTAGCTTTACACATAAAACCCTGGTATATTATTTGTGAGGGATTATAAACCTGCATTTCAATCTCCTGATATTACATATTGTTGAATACACACATGGCTGTTGCTTGCTCTTTGTAAACATCTTTACAATGACTAAGGCTGGAATGCCGTACTTCAGACTGGTCTCATAGACTAGACGTAACATAGTAAATGTAAATCTGGGACACTCAAATGAATATGATACAGTATGTTACGTTTGGTATAGTAACATTAGACAGAAGGCTAGTTATGGCAAAAATGAAAGAAGGGTGGTTGGTCGGGGTGGATGGGTACGCGTATAACGCGAACTTATAGCAACCCTAGGGGTTGCGTGTTTAACTTTAGCATTTTAGCTAATTAGCTACTTCTTACAACTTTTTTGCTACTTTGCAATGACTTAGCATGTTAGCTAACCCTTCCCCTAACCTTAACCCTTTAACCTAACTCTAACCTTAACACTAACCTTAATCCCCAACCCTTAGTCTAGCTAACGTTAGCCACCTACCCACCTAGTTAACTTTAACCCCCAACAAATTGGAATTCGTAACATATCATATTGTTGAAATTGCTAATTGCAATTCGTAATATATTGTACGAATTGCAATTTGTAACATATTGTCAGAACATAAGTTAGAACATATCATACAAAATGGATGATGGACATTCACAAATTAACAAATACCATACGAAATTTAACATATACTAACGTCCCGGATTTAAATTTACTGTGTAACATCTACCTCTGAGTCTAGGTTGAATACTTACAGTACACATTTGTTATTCTGAAAACTGGAGCCACCTGTGACTGTCATAGTTCCTCCTGGCACCAGATGGCGGCGGAGACAGTCCTAGAGACTTTTATTGGACTCAGGTGTGTCTTATTATTTCATGATTGTGTCCCTGTTAAAAAAGGTGTGTTTTCTGTGGTCCTTTGTAGAAGCTTGAATTGTTTACTGTGTGTGGTTGTTACCGGAGTGAGTTTGTGGGACTTAGTGTTTGTTTTTAACTTCTCTAGGGTAGGGGGCAGCATTYGGAATTTTGGATGAAATGCATGCCCAAATTAAACTGCCTGCTTCTCGGGCCCAGAAGATATGATATGCATAATTTGATTTGGATAGAAAACACTCTAAAGTTTCCAAAACTGTTAAAATGGTGTCTGTGAGTATAACAGAACTGATTTGGCAGGYGAAAACCTGAGAAAAATCCATTCAGGAAGTAGTTTTTTTTGTTGGTTTTGTAGTTTTCTATTCAATGCCATTACAGTATCCATTGACTTAGGACTCAAATTGCAGTTTCTATGCCTTCCACTAGATGTCAACAGTCTTCAGAAATTGTTTCAGGCTTGTATTCTGAAAAATATTCTGTATTCTGAATATAAACATCGTTTGACATGTTTCTATGAACTTTACGGATACAATTTGGATTTTTTTGTCTTCCTGTTTTGACTGCGTTTGAGCCTGTGGATTACTGAAGAAAACGTGTGAACAAAACGGAGGTTTTTGGATATAAAGAGGCTTTATCGAACAAAAGGAACATTTATTGAGTAAATTAATGTCTGCTGAATGCAACCATATGAAGATCATCAAAGGTAAGGGATTAATTTTATCTCTATTTCTGACTTGTGTAACTGTTCTACTTGGCTGGTTACTGTTTGTAATGAATTGTCTAGTGGGCTGTGTTCTGAAATAATCGTAAGGTATGCTTTCGCCGTAAAGCATTTTTTAAATCTGACACCGTGGTTGGATTCACAAGAAGTTCATCTTTAAACCTATGTAAAATATGTTTTGTTTTCTGAATTTTAATGAGTATTTCTGTATTTGAATTTGGCGCCCAGCAGTTTCACTGGCTGTTGAAGAGGTGGGACGCTAACGTCTCACGTACCCAAGAGAGGTTANTAATGAGTATTTCTGTATTTGAATTTGGCGCCCAGCAGTTTCACTGGCTGTTGAAGAGGTGGGACGCTAACGTCTCACGTACCCAAGAGAGGTTAAAGTGTACAGTCTACCAGGTAGCAACCTTGGTCTTTACAGTACCCAAAACCATTCTGAGATTGGTAAAAATAGTTATTGTGTATATATCACAATGCAGATTTGAGTGATTTGAGGGTCTCCAGTGAGGGTCCCCAGTTTGAGTGATTCTACACTCTTATAAAATAAGGTGCTACCTAGAACCGAAAAGGGTTCTTCAATTGTCCCAATAGGCGAACCCTCTGAGTTATTATTTTTTGGTTCCAAGTGGAACCCTTTCACTAATACAAGGTTCTATATGGAACCCTTTTACAACTAACAGGTTCTAAGTAGAAGCTTTCTCACCATCGAATGGTTCTACCTGGAACCAAAAACTCTAATGGTTCTCTAATGGGGAGAAACGTAGAACCTTTTTTCTTAGTGTACCAACATGTCTTCAGATGGTATACCTACCTGAAGACCCCAATATCTTCACAAAGATTATCTAGGAAGTTCAAAAATAATATACTTTAATTGTAAAAACCACAGAGTACACAATAACCTACTCTGTCTGAATCTATTCTAATGTTAAATACTTGGGGAAATGTTTGGTAGGCTATAGTACAGAAGGTCCCTACCCATGACTCCATCTAAATTACATAATACAACCTACTATTTGCAGAGAGAGAGTGTATTTGGAAAAGGACCTGCAGCTACAGAAAACTACTTTCAATCTTATAGGCCTAGGCTATTTCAAATCAATATAGCCTTCACACTAAATTCTGCTGTAGGTGTATTCTAAGCTAAACTAGGCTAGCTGCTAGCTAGCTGCATATCAAGCTAGTGAGTTTTTCTTGAACACAGCCCGCGACGCCATTGTGGCTGGGACCACGGATTGTCCTGGGTTTGTGGCTGTCTAGATCTCTGCTGTTTATTGTTTTCAATTTTCCCCGTGACCTGCCCTGTCTGGAACTGCGAGGAGTAACAGCATAACCTACATTGCTAGTTACCATGACAAAGACCAAAGCCGGCGGGAGTACCGTTGAGGACAGTGGTGTTTCTCTATCACACGTGAAGGATCTTTTATACGAACATAAAGAGACCTACAAGCAGTTGTTACAACAACAAGAAAATAGCTTCAAGTGTATTGTCCAAATACTTGTGGATTCTAYTAACAAAAGAATGGACGTCCTGACCAGAAAGGTCCAGGACCTGAAGATTAGTTTGCAGTTCTCCCAGGGTCAGCTCGATGAGTTGAAACAGGAGATCGGCAAGATGACAGCAATCTGTAAGTCATTGAGAGAGGACATCAGTTCTGTGTGTGAATCCATGATAAGGGGGACAATCAAGGCGGAACAACATGGTTGTGGACGGAATAGTAGAATTGTAGAATCTCCACATGAGATCTGGACGGAGTCTGGGGACAAAGTGAGGGAAATGATCTCTGAGAAATTTCACCTGGACCACAGGCAGATTGAGGTGGAGCGCTCCCACAGAACTGGAAAACCCACCACTGGCCCAGGTGATAGGCCCAGGCCAATAGTGGTCAAGTTCCTGAGGTTCAAGGACAATCCCAGCCATGAAAAGCTACCAGAGCGCTTGCGGACATTGCGTACATCCGCTATGACAGGCTCATTGTCCACCCTCCCTCCCAGAAGCTTGGAAGGGATGAGAGAGCCAAGTCTATGGGTTCGTAGCCTCAACCCCACAACACACACACACACACCAATTGATTAATGGACTGCTGAATGTATATTTTTTTGTCTTTGCTTTGTCTGCTCTTTTCATTATTATGTCTATCTCTGATAAGCTACCCAGGAAAGGGCTGAAAATAGCCCATATTAATATATATATTCCGGAAGTTATCATTCTGAAACTTTGCACAAGTACTGTTGCCCGCTTATGTTTTTCACTGAAATTGTCCCCATCATCCCATCTGAATGTTTGTTTTGTCTTGTTCATTTTAAAGATGATGCAACAACAATAAAAATAAAAATAAATGGTTTTTTCCTTGTATTATCTAAACCAGATCTATTGTGTTATATATTCCTACATTCAATTCACATTTCCACAAACTTCAGAGTTTTCTTTCAAATGATACCAAGAATATGCATATCCTTGCTTCTGGGCCTGAGCTACAGGCAGTTAAATTTGGGTATGTCTTCATTGAGAAGGGGGGAAGCCTTCAGAGGTTTTAAGACACTAACGGCTTACAGACGGTAGGCAATTAAGGTCACAGATATGAAAACTTAGGACACTAAAGAGGCCTTTCTCCTGACTCTGAAAAACACCAAAAGAAAGATGCCCAGGGTCCCTGCTCATCTGCGTGAACGTGCCTTAGGCATACTGCAAGGAGGCATGAGGACTGCAGATGTGGCCAGGGCAATAAATTGCAATGTCCGTATTGTGAGACGCCTAAGACAGCACTACAGAGACAGGATAGACAGCTGATCGTCCTCGCAGTGGCAGAACAGGTGTAACATCACCTGCACAGGATCGGTACAACCGAACATCACACCTGCGGGACAGGTACAGGATGGCAACAACAACTGCCTGAGATAAACGAGGAACGCACAATCCCTCCATCAGTGCTCAGACTGTCCGCAATAGGCTGAGAGAGGCTGGACTGAGGGCTTGTAGGCCTGTTGTAAAGCAGGTCGTCACCAGACATCACCGGCAACAACGTAGCCTATGGGCCAAACCCACCGTATCTGTGCCAGACAGGACTGGCAAAAAGTGCTCTTCACTGATGAGTTGTTTTTTTGTCTCACCAGGGGTGATGGTCGGCTTCATGTTTATCGTCGAAGGAATGAGCGTTACACCGAGGACTGTACTCTGGAGCGGGATTGATTTGAAGGTGGATGGTCCGTCATGGTCTGGGGCGGTGAGTCACAGCATAATCGGACTGAACTTGTCATTGCAGGCAATCTCAACGCTGTGCGTTACAGGGAAGACGTCCTCCCATATGATACCCTTTCTGCATCCTGACATGACCCTCCAGCATGACAATGCCACCAGCCATACTGCTCGTTCTGTGTGTGATTTCCTGCAAGACAGGATTGTCAGTGTTCTGCCATGGCCAGCGAAGAGCCTGGATCTCAATCCCATTGAGCACGTCTGGGACCTGTTGGATCAGAGGGTGAGGGCTAGGGCCATTCCCACCAGAAATGTCCAGGAACTTGCAGGTGCCTTGTTGGAAGAGTGGGGTAACATCTCACAGCAACAACTGACAAATCTGGTGCAGTCCATGAGGAGGAGATGCGCTGCAGTACTTAACGCAGCTGGTAGCCACACCAGATACTAACTGTTACTTTTGATTTTGACCCCCCCTTTGTTCAGGGACACATTATTCCATTTCTGTTAGTCACATGTGTCACGCCCTGACCTTAGAGATCCTTTTAATTCTCTATTTGGATAGGTCAGGGTGTGACTTGGGTGGGCAATCTATGTTTTCTATTTCTTTGTTGGCCGGGTATGGTTCCCAATCAGAGGCAGCTGTCTATCGTTGTCTCTGATTGGGGATCAWACTTAGGCAGCTTTTTCCAATCTGTAGTTTGTGGGATCTTGTTTTGGTACTGTGCTGTTTAGCCCTACTAAACTTTACGTTTCGTTTGTATTTGGGTTTTTTCGGTGTTCATTGAATAAAGTAACCACGCTGCACCTTGGTCCACTCATTCCAACAACGAACGTGACAGAAGATCCCACCACAACTGGACCAAGCAGCGTGCCCGGGAGGAGATGGCATCCTGGTCTTTGGAGGAGGTCAAGGAGAGAATATCCTAGACTTGGGAGGAAGTCTTGGCAAGACACGAAAGCCTGCCATGGGAGCAGACGGAGCCAGCGAGGGAGGAACAACGATGACACCGGGGTTCGCGACCACGGCAGAAGCCCGAGAGGCAGCCCCAGAATTTATTTGGGGAGGGCACACGGGGTGGTTGGCGGAGCCAGGGTTTGAACCAGAACCAACTCCCCGTACTCACCGTGTGAGTGTGACCGGAGGGTGTGACCGGTCAGGCACCATGTTTTGCGGTGATACGCACTGTGTCTCCAGTGCGCATCCACAGCCCGGTGCGTTCTGTGCCAGCTCCCCGCACTTGCCGTGCGAAAGTGGGCATCTGTCCAGGACGGGTGGTGCCGGCTCAACGCGCCTGGTCTCCAGTGCGCCTCCTCGGTCCAGGATATCCTGCGCCGGCTCTACGCGCTGTATCTCCGGTGYGCCTTCACAGCCCAGTGCGTCCTGTGCCAGCTCCCCGCAATTGCCGTGCGAAGGTGGTCCTTTGTCCAGGACGTGTAGTGCCAGCTCTACGCTCCAGACCTCCAGTGCGCCTCCACGGTCGAGTATATCCTGTGCCAGCTCCATGCACCCGGCCTCCAGTGTGTGTATCCAGTCTGGTACGTCCTGTGTCTGTTCCACGCACGAAAACTCCAGTTATTATCCATGGCACGAAGCCTCCAGTGATTATCCATGGCTCGAAGCCTCCAGTGATGATCCATGGCCCGAAGCCTCCAGTGATGATCCATGGCCAGAAGCCTCCAGTGATGATCCATGGCCCGGAGCCGTTCAGTGTCGATAACCATGGCCCGGAGCCCCAGTGATGATCCATGGCCCGACCTCCAGTGATGATCCATGGCCCGAAGCCTCCATGATGATGCACATGGCCCGGAGCTCCAGTGATGATCCATGGCCCGGAGCCTCCAGTGACGGTTCCCAGTCCGGAGCTTTCAGCGAGGGTTGCCAGTCCGGAGTCCCCGCGACGATCTATGGTCCGGAGTCCCCGGCGACGATCTACCGTCCGAATCCTCCGGCGACGATCCACGGTCCAGAGTCCCCAGCGACGATCCACGGACCGGTTCCTCCGGCGACTATCTAGTCCGGAGCTTCCGGCGACGATCCACGGTCCGCAGCTGTCCGCGACGCAGATCCCGCCACCAGAGGCGCCACCGAAGTTGGCGGAGCGGGGTCTGCGTCCGCACCGGAGCGCCACCGAGGGTAGATGCCCACCACCGACCCTCCCCTATAGGTTCAGGTTTGGACTGGAGTCCGCACCTTTGGGGGGGAACTGGCACGCCCTGACCTTAGAGTCCTTTTAATTCTCTATTTTGGTTAGGTCAGGGCGTGACTAGGGTGGGAAATGTTTTTCTATTTCTTTGTGGGCCGGGTATGGTTCCCAATCAGAGGCAGCTGTCTATCGTTGTCTCTCTGATTGGGCATAACTTAGGCAGCCTTTTTCCCACCTGTAGTTTGTGGGATCTTGTTTTGGTACTGTGCTGTTGTAGCCCTACTAAACTTACTGTCGTTTGTATTTGTTGTTTTTTCGGTGTCATTTAATAAAGTAAGATGTATGCCTACCACGCTGCACCTTGGTCCACTCATTCCAACAACGAACGTGACAACATGTCTGTGAACTTCTTCAGTTTATGTCTCAGTTGTTGAATCTTGTTATCTTCTAGTTGCACACAATCACCGGACCGGGAGCACCCCCATCAGTAAAAGCTGACTAGCATAGCCAGCATAGCGTCACAGTAAATACTAGCATCTAAATATCATTAAATCACAAGTCCAAGACACCAGATGAAAGATACACATCTTTGAATCCAGCCATCATTCTGATTTTTAAATTGTTTTACAGGGAAGACACAATATGTTTTCTATTAGCTAACCACGATAGCAAAAGACACAACTTTTTTTCCACATTTTTTTCCTGCATAGGTAGCATCACAATTTCGACCAAATAAAGATATAAATAGCCACTAACCAAGAAACAACTTCATCAGATGACAGTCTGATAACATATTTATTGTATGCATATGTTTTGTGCATATTTCAGGTATAAATCATAGTTTTACATTGCAGCCACACCCACAAAAATCTCACCAAAGCAGCTAGATAATACTACAGAGACCAACGTGAATTACCTAAATACTATCAATAAACATTTATGAAAATAGACAGTGTACAGCAAATGAAAGACAAACATCTTGTGAATCCAGCCAATATTTCAGATTTTTTAAGTGTTTTACAGCGAAAACACAATATAGCATTATATTAGCTTACTACAATAGCCAACCACACAGCAGCATGATTCATGCACGTTAGCGATAGCGAATAAACCAGCAAAATATATAAATTTTTTCACTAACCTTCTCAAATTCATCAGATGACAGTCTATAACATATTACACAATACATATATGTTGTTGTTCGAAAATGTGCATATTTAGCGGCACAAATCGTGGTTATACAATGAGAATAGTAGCCAAACTGCAAACAAAATGTCGGGAGAAATCTTGGAGAGGCACCTAATCTAATCAATAACTAATCATAAACTTGACTAAAAAATACAGGTTGGACAGCAAATGAAAGATACATTAGATCTTAATGCAACCGCTGTGTTAGATTTTTTAAATTAACGTTACTACGACATACAGCGTGCGTAAAGCGAGACCGCACCGAATTAATGGCGGAATAATAGTTATTTTTCGACAGAAATTACGAATTAACATCATAAATAGTTCTTACTATTTGATGAGCTTCCATCAGAATCTTGTACAGATTGTCATTGTTGTCAGAATAATTCGTTGCTCGGTTGTTAGAAGGTCGTCTTCAACTGTGGAATTAGCATCAACGTTAGCCATGTGGTGCAGACGTGTCCAACTCAGCATAACACAGAACAAAGAAAATCCCGAAATCTCGCAATATACTGATATAAACTGATATAACTCGGTTTAAAATAACTACATTATTGATGTTTAACACTGTATAATAATCAAGAATATATCAGCGCACTATCAAGCTATAACAACAGCTTTCAGGACCCAATCCTGAGGTCCGCTCGCGTCATGACGAACGTTGAAAAGACTGCACCCCGGTTCCAAAGCTCTTATACGGCCTCAGATCTACCTAGACACCCCATTCCAATTCTCACTGCTTACTGACATCTAGGGAAGGCGTATGCAGTGCATGTAGACCATAGATTACATGCAAATTAATAAACTGACCCTGGAACAGAGCCCCCGATTTCAGATTTTTCACTTCTGACAGGAAGTTTGCTGCAAATGAGTTCTGTTTTACTCACAGATATAATTCAAACGGTTTTAGAAACTAGAGAGTGTTTTCTATCAATAGTAATAATAATATGCATATTGTACGAGCAAGAATGAGTACGAGGCAGTTTAATTTGGGAACGAATTTTTACAAAGTCGAAATGGCGCCCCCCTATTGGAGAAAAGGTTAAGACGTAGCATAGTAGTGTTCAAGAAGCAGTGCGACTTGGTAGGGTCGTGTTTCGGAGGATGCATGGCTCGATCTTTGCCTCTCCTGAGTCCGTAGGGGAGTTGCAACTATGAGACAAGAGTATAACTACCAATTGGGGAGAAAAAGGGGCAAAAAAAAATTGATAATGCTCTACACTTTCTGGATGACTGAGTTTTGAAATCAGTGGAATGCCGGTGAAGCAGAGTATGAAAGCTAAGGAGATGGAGAAAATTCTAGCTTTTGATTGCAAATATACGGAGGGAGTTGAAAAGAGAACACACAGAAGGCTGTTGTATAAAACACCGGATTACATCTTCAAACTAAGGGCAAGCATGGMATCCGTGACAGGGAGGGAGAAGCATTCATCCATGTATACGGGTAAGAAAGTCTAGCTAGGTACATTTTAAGATGTTATATGTTTCTAATCTTGTCAGAAAGTCATTTTCATTGCAAGTTCAAGCGTACTGTTAACTAACTAGCTAACGTCAGCTGGTTGGCTCACTAGCTAACGTTACGTGTATGATCTGGGTAGTAATATTATTCGTATCGCATTGCTAGTTATAGCCCAAGCTAGCTAACATTGACTCTAGTTGTTTATCTTTTTATTAGCTAGGCAGCCTGCTACATGTCTAAACAAAAGACTCCACTATGCAAGTAACCATTTCACTGTACTGTTTACACCTTCTGTGTCCTGTGCATGTGACAAATACACTTTGATTTTATTTGATATACGGTACTGTGTGTTTACCAGAGATGGTAATGTGAAGAACAACATGACCTGCACCAAAGTCAAATTAGGATATAACGTTAGGCCAACGATACAGTGTCCAAGTTCTAAAATTCTCTCTTAGAATGCCCTGTTTTTATTTTGTCACACTCACAACCGTAAGCTATATTCTATAATTAGCTTGCCATTAACTTGTAAAGAAGTATCTTGTGAGTTTATTTTCCTGTAATTATGAATACAAATTAGCTAAAGTTAAGAAGTTGTCAGCTGTATGATGTGGTCATTATTTGAACTGGCTAGCCAGCTAACTTAACGTTAGCTAGCTAGCTAACAAGCTAGAAACAAACAAAAACATTGTTTAGAAAGTTGCTTTTAGTTGTCTGGTTTGCTAGCTGGTTAACTTTAGCTACAGGTTCATGCAGGGTAGTAACATTATGAGTTGATATTATGGTTAATTGTTCAGCTAGCTAGTTAGCTATATGACATGGTCATTATTTGAACTGGCTAGCCAGCTAACAAACTAACAAGCTAGAAATGAACCAAAACATTGTTTAGAAAGTTGCTTTTAGTTTCCTGGTTTACTAGATTGACATATACTAAATTCATTTTAATTTTGGTGTTAGAATCCACCAGTTATGCTATTTTGGACCACCAGGCTACTGGTGTCATGCAGCCTGTCGTTTTTGTGTTTATACTTATTCATAACGACAGCAACAAGTTTGATGTCAGATGTCAAAAGAATGTTAATGATGTCACTGCGACAACTGTCTACAGACATGTCGATAGACATAGTATATACCAGCCTTAAGTCTTGAAACCTTTGGTTGTTTAGTACACTACCATACTCACTCTGTTTAGCACATGGCCTCTAATGTGAATCCTTAAAGAGATGGGTGGGGCTAAGGCTTAAGAGGGTGTGAAGGATTCTGAATGGGTGTAGACAAAGAATAGCTCTCCAGTAGGTGTACCAAAATATTAAGGGGCCTTTTTCTCAAAAGCGGGGTTACAAGTTTATCAACTTTCAAAGCAGAATTACTTAATTTTTACATTTTCTAGCTCTGAGTCTACTTTTATCCAATGTAAAAAAAACACAATTACTAATTTTGCTACATATGAGCGAATCGAGCTGGTCGGTCACATATTATCACATAAGCATGCTAGGCCTAGGCCTATTGGTTAGCCTTCCTCTGAATATTTTGCAACTTGTTCCTGTTATAAAAAAATCTATTTGAGTAGTTGACAAATAAACAACAGGCCTACCTACAGCTGGAACCAGTCTTCCATCCAACCGTCCACATTTTGAAGCGAGATTGTTCATTGATGTCATACGCTCTTACAAGTTCTCAGTGGAACTAGAGTTGGCATCTGTTTCATTGTCGGGACCAGATGGCACAGGTTGTCTGGGGAATTCTACCTGGCACCCACGTAGGCTAGGCTACAGATGGTTTATCACACAGTAAATTACTCAGAAAATGATAAATGTGTCCAAATAACCTAAAGGCCATCTCGCTTTACAAATGGAATATCTTCCTTATCGGGTTGTTCTACGAAATTGGTGGCTTTTTGACCAGCCAATTTAAAAAATATTTTTTAACAAACTCAGATAATAGTTAACCCCTTAACAATGTAGATCCTCATATGACAGCTTGATGTATTTTGATATTTTTACTACATTACATACAAAAAAAATCTTGTTGCCTATTTGACACTGGGGTTAGCTATATTTTAATGACAATTCAGACTTTCCAGAATGTAACTTGACTATTTAATTTGCATATATAATCAAAGACAGAAAAGGGTAATGATAATATTATGAAATATTCTTTATTAGTACACATTTTTTCTGTGATAACACCAGTGACGGTAACACCAGTGACCAGTAACACCAATGACAAATCTTTATAATATTCAATTAAAACCAGCAGGAACAGTAACACCATTGATGGCAAAACCAGTGACAAATCTGCAGAAAATATAGAATATCTAAGATGRCGGCAACACAGTAGTTCTGACCAATCGGAATCTATGCTTCAAGATAGTTTTTTGAAACAGACCAGTTATGACCTCCGTAAGGCAATCAAAGAGGCAAAACGACAGTACAAGGACAAAGTGGATTTGGAATTCAACGGCTCAGACACGAGCCATATGTGGCAGGGATTCTTAAGGGAAAGCCAGCCACATCACGGACACTGACCCTTCGCTCCCATATAAGATAAACACCTTCTTTTCCCGCTTTGAGGAAAACAACGTCGAGCCACAGCCCCCCGCTCACGAGGACTGTGTGCTCTTGTTCTCTGTGGCCGATGTGAGTAAGTCATTTAGCGTGTTAACACTTGCAAGGCTGCCGGGCCAGACGGCATCCCAAGACGTGTCCTCACACTGGGCGAAAAGGGTCAATATCAGGCGATATCTTTATCTATTATACAGTTGAAGTTGAAAGTTTACAAACACTAAGATTGGAGTCATTAAAACTCGTTTTTCAACTACTCCACAAATTTCTTGTTAACAAACTATAGTTTTGGCAAGTCGGTTAGGACATCTACTTTGTGCATGACACAAGTCATTTTTCCAACAATTGTTTACAGACAGATTATTTCACTTGTAATTCACTGTATCACAATTCCAGTGGGTCAGAAGTTTACATACACTAAGTTGACTGTGCCTTTAATCAGCTTGGAACATTTCAGAAAATTATGTCATGGCTTTAGAAGCTTCTGTAAGGCTAACTGACATCATTTGAGTCAATTGGAGGTGTACCTGTGGATGTATTTCAAGGCCTACCTTCAAACTCAGTGCCTCTTTGCTTGACATCATGGGAAAATCAAAAGAAATCAGCGTTTGCTGCAGGAGGGACTGGTGCACTTCACAAAATAGATGGCATCATGAGAAAGGAACATTATGTGGATATGTTGAAGCAACATCTCAAGACTGTCACGTTCCTGACCTGTTTTCCCTTGTTTTTGTATTTGTTTAGTATGGTCAGGGCGTGAGTTGGGGTGGGCATTCTATGTTGTGTGTCTAGTTTGTCTGTTTCTGTGTTCAGCCTAATATGGTTCTCAATCAGAGGCAGCTGTCAATCGTTGTCCCTGATTGAGAATCATATATAGGTGGCTTGTTTTGTGTTGGGGATTGTGGGTGGTTGTTTCCTGTCTCTGTGTTTGTGTTCTGCACCAGATAGGACTGTCTTGGTTTTCACGTTTGTTGTTTTGTATTGTTGTAAGTGTTCACAGTTCGTTAAATTAAACATGTTGAACACTAACTGCGCTGCATTTTGKTCCTCTCCTTCATCCCAGGTAGAAAGCCGTTACAGAACCACCCACCTAACCCGGACCAAGCAGCAGCAGCAGGAGACGCTGCACTATTTGGAGGAATGGACATGGGAGGACGAATTAGAYGGCAAAGGACCCTGGGCAGAGCCAGGGGAATATCGCCGCCCCAAAGAAGAGCTGGAGGCAGCGAAGGCGGAGAGGCGCTATTATGAGGCGCTAGCACAGCAGAGCGGCTGGAGGCCCGAGAGGCAGCCCCAAAAATTTCTTGGGGGGGGGRCACGGGGAGTGTGGCAGAGTCAGGAGTCAGACCTGAGCCAACTCCCCCTGCTTACCGTAAGGAGCCGGTCAGGGCGGAACTGGAGGTGAGCGACGCAGAGACAGTGAAGGAGTTAATGGGGAAATTGGAGGAGAGAGTTATGAGGGAGGTGCTGGTTTGGTGCMTGAGGCACGACATCCGCCCGACTGAACGTGTCGGGGAGTTGATGTCACCGGGAACAGCTCTCCATACTCGTCCTGAGGTGCGTGCTAGCCGTCTGGTTAAGGCTGTGCCAGCCTCACGCACCAGGCCTCCTGTGCGCCTCCCTAGCCCTGCACGTCCTCTGCCAGCTCTGCGCTACAGCTCTCCCAGCCGTGCTTCCAGTGGAGAGAGAGGGCGTCGTACCGGGCAGGCACCGTGTTATGCGGTGGAGCGCACGGTGTCCCCGGTGCGTGTGCTTAGCCCGGTGCGCAACATCTCAGCTCCCCACATCTACCGGGCTAGGGTGAAGATCCAGCCAGGGCGGATGGTGCCAGCCCTGCTCTCAAGACCTCCAGTGCGCCTTCACGGTCCGGTCTGTCCAGTACCACCAGTGCCTACACCACGCACCAGGTTTCCAGTGCGTCTCCAGAGCCCAGTTCCTCCTCCACGCTCTCTCCCTGCGGTGCGTGTCTCCAGCCCAGTACCTCCAGTTCCGGCACCACGCACCAAGCCTCCTGTGCGTCTCCAGAGTCCTGTACGCACTGTTCCTTCTCCCCGCACTCGCCCTGAGGTGCGTGCCCTCAGCCCGGTACCACCAATTCCGGTACCACGCACCAGGCCAATTGTGCGCCTCGAGATTCCAGTGTGCCCTRTTCCTGCTCCCCGCACTAGCCTTGAGGTGCGTGTCTCCAGTCCGGTACCACCAGTTCCGGCACCACGCACCAGGCCTACTGTGCGCCTCAGCAGGTCAGAGTCGGTCGTCTGCCCAGCGCCATCTGAGGCATCCGTCTGCCCAGCGCCATCTGAGCCATCCGTCTGCCCAGCGCCATCTGAGCCATCCGTCTGCCCAGCGCCATCTGAGCCATCCGTCTGCCAGCCATCTGAGCCATCCTCGCCAGCGCCATCTGACCATCCGTCTGCCAGCGCCATCTGAGCCATCCGTCTGCCCAGCGCCATCTGAGCCGCCCGTCTGTCCCCGAGCCGTCAGAAGCCGTCCGTCAGTCAGGAGCCGCCAGAGCCGCCAGCCAGTCAGGAGCCGCCAGAGCCGCAGCCAGTCAGGAGCCCAGAGCCGCCAGCCAGTCAGGCGCGCCAGAGCCGCCAGCCAGTCAGGAGCTGCCAGAGCCTCCAGCCAGTCAGGAGCTGCAGAGCCTCCAGCCAGTCAGGAGCTGCAGAGCGCCAGCCAGTCAGGAGTGCCAGGCCCAGCCAGTCAGGACTGCAGAGCCGCCAGCCAGTCAGGAGCTGCCAGAGCCGCCAGCCAGTCAGGGCTGCCAGAGCCGCCAGCCAGTCAGGAGCTGCCAGAGCCGCCAGCCAGTCATGAGCTGCCTCCAGTCATGAGCTGCCCTCCAGTCATGAGCTGCCTCCAGTCATGAGCTGCCTTCCAGTCATGAGCTGCCCTCTCGTCTGAGCTGCCTTCCAGTCATGAGCTGCCTTCCAGTCATGAAGCTGCCCCAGTCATGACTGCCTCCAGTCATGAGCTGCCTTCAGTCATGAGCTGGCCTTCAGTCATGAGCTGCTTCCAGTCATGAGCTGCCTTCCAGTCATGAGCTGCCTTCAGTCATGAGCTGCCTTCCAGTCATGAGCTGCCCTCCAGTCATGAGCTGCCCTCCAGTCTGAGCTGTCCTCCAGTCATGAGCTGCCCCTCAGCCCGAGCTGCCATTAGTCCGGAGCTGCCATTCAGTCCAGAGCTGCCTCTCTGTCCGGAGCTGCCCCTGTCCTGAGTTGCCCTCTGTCCTGAGCTACCTCTCTGTCCTGAGCTACCTCTCTGTCCTGAGCTACCTCTCTGTCCTGAGCTACCTCTCTGTCCTGAGCTACCTCTCTGTCCTGAGTTATCTCCTCTATTTAGGAGGGACCTTTGAAGTTCCTAGACCAGGGTCGGGGGCGAGGGTCGCCACTCAAAGGACGCTAAGGAGGGGACAAAGACAATGGTGGAGTGGTGTCCTGCGCCGGAGCCGCCAACGCGGACAGATGCCCACCCAGACCCTCCCTTGAGTTTTAGGGGTGCGCCCGGAGTTCGCACCTTGAGGGGGGTTCTGTCACGTTCCTGACCTGTTTCCTTGTTTTTGTATTTGTTTGTATGGTCAGGGCGTGAGTTGGGGTGGGTATTCTATGTTGTGTGTCTAGTTTGTCTGTTTCTGTGTTCAGCCTAATAGGTTCTCAATCAGAGGCAGCTGTCAATCGTTGTCCCTGATTGAGATCATATATAGGTGGCTTGTTTTGTGTTGGGGATTGTGGGTGGTTGTTTCCTGTCTCTGGTTTGTGTTCTGCACCAGATAGGACTGTCTCGGTTTTCACGTTTGTTGTTTTGTATGTTGTAAGTGTTCACAGTTCGTTAAATTAAACATGTTGAACACTAACTGCGCTGCATTTTGGTCCTCTCCTTCATCCCAGGAAGAAAGCCGTTACAAAGATATCAGTCAGGAAGTTAAAGCTTGGTCGCAAATGGGTCTTCCAAATGGACAATGACCCCAAGCATACTKCCAAAGTTGTGGCAAAATGACTTAAGGACAACAAAGTCAAGGTATTGGAGTGGCCATCACAAAGCCCTGACCTCAATCCTATAGAAGATTTGTGGGCAGAACTGAAAAAGCGTGTGAGAACAAGGAGGCCTACAAACCTGACTCAGTTATACCAGCTCTGTCAGGAGAAATGGGCCAAAATTCACCCAACTTATTGTGGGAAGCTTGTGGAAGGCTACCCTAAACATATGACCCATGTTAAACAATTTAAAGGCAATGCTACCAAATAATAATTGAGTGTATGTGAGCTTCTGACCCACTGGGAATGTGATGAAAGAAATAAAAGCTGAAATAAATTMTTCTCTCTACAATTATTCTGACATTTCACATTCTTAAAATAAAGTGGTGATCCTAACTGACCTAAGACAGGGAATTTTTRCTCTGATTAAATGTCAGGAATTTAGATGTTTAAATGTTTTTGGCTAAGGTGTATGTAAACTTACGACTTCAACTGTATTTTTAGATATTTTTTTTGAGACATTTTATTAGATATAAGGAGTAGACATGCTCCAGATACGCATGTCCTTCATTTCATATACGGAGCTAGGATATTCTCTATAATGGGACAGTTTCTACATGCATCCAATCCGGACCTCAGAAATCTCCCTGCTATTGTATGAGTCCAGGGAGATACACCACATGTCCAAAGGTATGTGGACACCAAAAGTCTGTGGATACACATGTCATTCAAAAATCATGGGCATTAATATGGAGTTGGTCCCCCCTTTGCCGCTATAACAGCCTTCACTCTTCTTGGAAGGCTTTCCACTAGATGTTGGAACATTGCTGCGGGCACTTGCTTCCATTCAGCCACAAAAGCATTAGTGAGGTCGGGCACTGATGTTGGGCGATTAGGCTTGGCTCACGTTCCAATTCATCCCAAAGGTGTTCGATGGGGTTGAGGTCAGTGCTCTGTGCAGGCCAGTCAAGATCTTCTACACCAATCTCGACAAACCATCAAATACTGTCCATACTGTCTATACACACCATATTCCGGACTCTGTTCTGATATTGTTCTGATATTTCATATTTTTATTTATTTTTTTCTTTTGGATTATGTGCATGTTGTTTTGTATTGTTTTCTAGGTATTATTACTGCATGGTT
Source organism: Salvelinus sp. IW2-2015 (assembly GCF_002910315.2). NCBI lineage: Eukaryota > Metazoa > Chordata > Actinopteri > Salmoniformes > Salmonidae > Salvelinus > Salvelinus sp. IW2-2015. Next base: position 771,520 of record NC_036870.1, on the reverse strand, counting down.
GGCGCTAGAACCACAAGCATTTAGCTGCACCAGCATAACATCTGCAAATATGTGTACGCGACCAATTCACTTTTATTTTGATTTGATTAAATGGTAAATAAATCACTTAATCATGTGATTTGATCAATTATTTAAAATTTAAAAAAATCTCCCCTTACAATAAACTATATAACACCAGTGACACATCTTAAGGCTTCACATGAAATGACCAAATTATTCATAAAAATGTTAACATATGACGACAGAGTTCAGACTCACCACATGCTTTTCAAAACTGCCCACCTGCAATGAACCTTTGACCCAGTAAGATGTTTGCAAGGATGTTGCATATTTTTTAAATTGTGTTTTTTATAACCAGTGACATGAAATCCCTGTAAATTATTTATAATATTTAGTTGATATTTTAATTTAAGTAATCCACTTAATAACAACAGTATAATACTTTCCTATGTATGGGAGAAAAAATACATTTTGTTTAACTCAAAATATGTCACTTAACCACAACTCCTGACCCGAGGGAATAGCTATTTTCATGGTACTGACCATTTTCTACGATATATATAAAAAATAGTTWGCAAAATAGCTGTCTTACATATCTTTTAAAGTGTTTTTCCTCGTAGTTAAGGCGGGGAACAGGAAAGCCACCATGTTCTTAGAATGACCCAATCAAGAAATTGTTAAATACTTTTTGGGAAAAAGGAGGACGATTCAGGAGGATATTAAATTATAGGTTACTGATGGAGTTTTTTGTCTTCCTTTTGAAAATCAAACTAAGATTAAGCATAATTTCCAAACATTCTCCAGGCATGCAAATCACAGGCTAATAATGTCAAGCAAGAGCTTTTATGACAATGAAGGTAGCACACACAAGCAATCATGTCACTCACCCCGCCATACCACACCTGCCAAAACTAGGCATTTATTCTTAAAGTGATGACTTATCTTCTAACCAGTTTAGTCCAAATAGCTACATCCTACTCTTAACCCCAAAAAACAGATATAAATCATAAAAATGTAAGTATTAAATGAATGTACAAGTCTGAAAGAGTGACTAGGACCTAATACATGCATTGAGCCAAGATGACAACTATGCACACTGAGTATACCCCCCCCCCCCCCCCTGTTGTCCTCAGAACAGCCTCAATTTGTCAGGGCATAGACTCTACAATGTGTCAAAAGCATCCACAGGGATGCTGGCTCATTTTGACTCCAATGCTTCCCACAGTTGTGCCACAGTCCCACAGTTGTGCCTGGATGGCCTTTGAGGGGTGTACCATTTTTGATACACACGGGAAACTGTTGAATGTGGAAAAAACCCAGCAGCATTGCAGTCTTTGACACAAACCAGTGTGCCTGGCACCTACTACCATACCCCGTTCAAAGGCACTTACATATTTTTTCTTACCCATTCACCCTCTGAATGGCACACGTGCACAATCCATGTCGCAATTATTTCAAGACTTAAATATTAGTCTTTAACCTGTCTCCTCCCCTTCATCGACACTGATTGAAGTTGATTTAACAAGTGACATCAATAAAGGATCATAGCTTTCACATGGATTCCCATAAATGAAACCCATGAATGTGAGATATAATCAGGAACTTCATGTCAGATTTTAATATATTTAATTGCAATGAGACTCCAGTGTATGCTTCTCTGAAACTCTTTAACCTCCAGCTAATGGGAGTGAAAGGCAGAAGGAGAGAGAGAGAGAGAGAGAGAGAGTAAGCCAAAATCAGAATTCTCCCCTTTTCTCCTGCTTGTAATTTTTGTGTATTTAGATTAAAACAGTGGTTTCCAGTCCTGGTGCTTGGGACCCAAAGGGGTGCAATTTGGTCACACTTGATTTGGACAGTCCGGAAAGTAATTCTGTGGATAGATGCTTTAGGGTTAGGTTTATTTATCTAAATGTTTTATTTATTGAACCAGGCAAGTCAGTTAAGAACAAATTCTTAATTACAATGACTGCCTACACCAGCCAAACCCRGACAACGCTGGGCCAATTGTGCGCCATACTATGGGACTCCCAATCACGGCCGGTTGTGATACAGCTAGGATTTGAACCAGGGTGGCTGTAGTGACGCCTCTAGCACTGAGATGCAGTGCCTTAGACCACCGCACCACTCGGGAGCCCAGGTTTAGAAAAAGGCGTCAGCTTCGGTTCGGCTGGCGCCTGCTTGCATACTCTCTTAAAATACTTTTGATTGATTAACATGAAAATGCCTCAATAGTACTGTTTGTCCATCTTGAGACGCCTCAAAATAGTTAATTAATCTAAGATAACTCCGTAATAAATGTTTATGTTTTTGTAGAGGAGATCTTAGTCGTCCAATTTTACTCGTGCAAAATCTAACTAAGATGTTTGGTACGCTATTTCTCAAGTGAAAAAATGTGCATGAAAATGATTTGTCTCTAGTTGAATGACAACAAATACTTCATTAAAGAATCCCTACTGTTGACCAATCACCAACTAAGGAGGTGAAGACGAAGAGAGTTAAGGTTAGGGTAAGGATGGGGGTTAAGGTTAAGGTAAGGGCTAAGGTTAGGGTTAGTAGATAGTTGGTTGAAATGTTACTGTTATAGTCTACAGATAGTCTGTAGAGCATCTACAGATGGACTATGCAAATAAAGTGTTACCTGATTTTTTTTAGCTGCTCTAGCACTAACTAACACACCTGATTTAACTAATATGCTCATCATTGAGCCTGAATCAGGTGTATTACAGTACAGTAGTGATAGGGCAAAAACAAAAATGTCCGCCTTTTGATTCCCCAGTTCCAGGATTGGGAAACACTGACATAAAACATGAAAGAGAGATCTAATCTGCCCCCTTTACTCTCTGACGTGATGGATATTACTGCATCTGAAAAATGTGTCAATCCCTTTTGTCGACTTCTCTCTGGTTTGCGTACAAAGATTACAGAGAAACTGATAAGGGCACATGGAGCAAGGGACAGAGAGAAAGACTGAGGGAGATAGATGTGTGGAGACATGAATAGCTTGCAGGTGTTTGGTGGAGAGCAGAGCGAGCGAATGGGGAGAGAGATAGAGAGATGGAGCAGTAGGTTGTTTTTCCCCACGCTGTCATTATGATTTATGGGTGCTGCGTTTGAGCCCTCAAGTAGATATATCACTGTAAGCACAGGCCATGTGATGAAGGTGATCATGTTGAAGCTGAAAGGCTAAGTAACAAAGGATGATGGTGGTGCATGTCCGTATGTAGTACGGCTGCAGGATCTGAGAAAAAAATGTAATAGCGTTTTTTTCTTTACACAACTATTGCGATATTGATTTTAATTGCAATTTAGATCAAAACACTTGGGTCACCAGGACCACCCATACGTAAAAAATGTATGCATATGACTAAGTCGCTTTGGATAAAGGCGTCTGCTATATGGCATATGCAGTGCATTCGGAAAGTATTCAGACCCCTTGATTTTTCCCCACATTTTGTTACTTTACAGCCTTATTCTAAAATTGATAAAATATTTTTTTTTACCCTCATCAATCTACACACGAAACCTCATAATGGCAAAGCAAAAAACGTTTTTAGAATTTTTTGCAAATGTATAACAAATACAAAACTGAAATATCACATTTACATAAGTATTCAGACGGTTTACTCAGTACTTTGTTGAAGCACCTTTGACAGCGATTACAGCCTTCAGTCTTTGTGGGTATGACGGTACAAGCTTGGCACACCTGTATTTGGGGAGTTTCTCACATTCGTCTCTGCAGATCCTCTCAACCTCTGTCAGGTTGGATGGGGAGCGTTGCTGCACAGCTATTTTCAGGTGTCTCCAGAGATGTTCGATCAGGTTCAAGTCTGGGCTCTTGCTGGGCCACTCAAGGACATTCAGAGACTTGTACCGAAGCCACTCCTGTGTTGTCTTGGCTGTGTGCTTAGGGTCTTTGTCCTGTTGGAAGGTGAACCTTTGCCCCAGTCTGAGGTCCTGAGCACTCTGGCGCAGGTTATAATCAAGGATCTTTCTGTACTTTGCTCCATTCATCTTTCCCTCGATCCAGTCCCTCTCACTGAAAACCATCCCCACGGCATGATGCTGCCACCACCATTCTTCACCGTAGGGATGGTGAAGGTTTCCTCCAGACGTGACGCTTGGCATTCAGGCCAAAGAGTTCAATCTTGGTTTCATCAGACCAGAGAATGTTGTGTCTTATGGTCTGAGAGTACTTTAGGTGTCTTTTGGCAAACTCCAAGTGGGCTATCCTGTGCCTTTTTACTGAGGAGTGGTTTCCGTCTGGCCACTCTACCATAAATGCCTGATTGGTAGAGTGCTGCAGAGATGGTTGTCCTTCTGAAAGGTTCTCCCATCTCCACAAAGGAACTCTGGAGCTCTGTCAAAGTGACCATCGGATTCTTGGTCACCTCCCTCACCAAGGCCCTTCTCCCCCTATTGCTCAGTTTGACCGGGCGGCCAGCTCTATGAAGAGTCTTGGTGGTTCCAAACTTCTTCCATTTAAGAAAAAATTGAGGCCACTTTGCTCTTGGGGACCTTCAATGCGGAATAAATATTTTGGTACCCTTCCCCAGATCTGTGCCTTGACACAATCATGTCTCGGAGCTCTACGGACAATTCCTTCAACCTCATGGCTTTGTATTTGCTCTGACATGCACTGTCAACTGTGGGACCTTACATAGACAGGTGTGTGCCTTTCCAAATCATGTCCAATCAATTGAATTTACCACAGGTGGAATCCAATCAAGTTCTAGAAACATCTTAAGGATGATCAATGGAAACAGGATGCACCTGAGCTCAATTTCATGTAATCCATTTTAGAATAAGGCTGTAACGTAACAAAATGTTGAAAAAGTCAAGGGGTCTGAATACTTTCTGAAAGCACTGTAATTCTATGGTTGGTGTTGTTTGGCATGACAACGAATGAAAAAGACAGGTATAGGAGTTGTTGTGACAGGGTACTTGGAACCAAAGGGTTTGTCAGTGTTTCCCAGGGGACACGAATTAAATTTGAATGAATGTTACATTCAGACAAAGGTTTAAGATGATGCTTATAGTCTGATTCAGAACATGTGATTGAACAAACAACATGCTGACACCACCACTGGTAGCAGCCTGTATTAGAGCTAACATTCGTTAGCCAGATATCCCCCCTACCTCCGTAATCTTTGCTAGTTAAGTGCATTTAGATAGCCAGTTAGCTAGTTAGCGATTAGCATTAGGATTGGAGCTTGCTAAGACTAACTAAAGCCTTGTTCACACTGCAGGCCTTAATGCTAAAATCAGTATTTTTTTCTAATCCGTTTTTGAATACTGACTGTCCAAACAACTGACTATCCAAACAGCAACTGACCAAATGTAAATTGTGTGTGTTCAGACAGCAGTCATTTGCTGACATGGCTATGCTAGTTGTCATAGTAACGATGGGTGTGTGCGCAGTGGTGAAGGCTGATTGGTGTTGGTCCTCGTGCTCCCTATCATTCAAGAAGTTAGGTCTATAGCCAGCTAAGATGTCGTGGACATTTCCCAATTGCTTTGAATGTTCAAAAGCATAGTGTAAGAACACTTTTAAAGCCTCAAATGGATAAGATGATCCAACTTTCAAAATTATAAATTTTTAGCTAGCCACAGCAGTCAACTAGCATGCTAGATTACTGTTAAGCTTTCTAACACATGTTTGTAAACTATTAACAAGCTAGTTAGCTACCACGTGTTCTTGTCAAAATGTCAACAGAGTACCTAGCAAGCATAAGATTGGTATCTCAATTCAAACCACCTATGATGGTTGTTTGAAATGTGGCTTGAAATATCCGATTCCAGGTGCTTTTTGGCTGTTCAGACTGCAGGAAAAATAACTGATTCGAATCGGATATGCACATTTTTTATTTGAGTTACTTCCAACTGCCAGTGGGAACAAGGATTAACTCGATTTTTTCAGAGATAAAGATACACAAACCAATAGTATAATAGAGAAAACATGGATTTATCCTGAACAAAAATATAAACGCAACAATCAACAATTTCTCAGATTTGACTGAGTTCCAATTCATATAAGGAAATCAGTCAATTGAAATAAATTCATTAGGTTCTAATCTATGGATTTCACCTGACTGGGAATACAGATATGCATCTGATGGTCACAGATTTCTTTAAAAAAAAGAAGTGGCGTGGATCAGAAAACCAGTCAGTATCTGGCGTGACCACCATTTGCCTCATAGAGTTGATCAGGCTGTTGATTATTGATCGTTTCCTGTGGAACGTTGTCCCATTCCTCTTCAATTGCTGTGTGAAGGTGCTGGATATTGGCGGGAACTGGAACATGCTGTCATACACGTCGATCCAGAGCATCCCAAACATGCACAATGGGTGACATGTCTGATGAGTATGCAGGTCATGGAAGAACTTGGTCATTTTCAGTTTCCAGGAATTGTGTACAAATCCTTATGAAATCCTTATGTGCATTATCATGCTGAAACATGAGGTGATGGCGGCGGATGAATGGCACAACAATGGGCCTCAGGATCTCATCATGGTATCTCTGTGCATTCAAATTGCCATCGATAAAATACAATTGTGTTCGTTGTATGTAGCTTATGCCTGCACATACCATAACTCCACCGCAACCATGGGGCACATTGATGTCAGCAAACCGCTTGTCCACACAATGCCATACACGTGGCCTGCAGTTGTAAGGCCGGTTCTCTAAAACGACGTTGGAAGCGGCTTATGGTAGAGAAATTAACAATTTTCTCTGGCAACAGCTCTGGTGAACATTCCTGCAGTCAGCATGCCAATTGCACACTCCCTCAAAAAATGTAGACATCTGTGGCATTGTGTTGTGTTACAAAACTGCACATTTTAGCGTGGTCACCAGCACAAGGTGCACCTATGTAACGAGCATGCTGTTTAATCAGCTTCTTGATATGCCACACCTACCAGTTGGATGGATTATCTTGGCAAATGATAAAATGCTCACTAACAGGTTTGTAAACAGATTTGTGCACATCATTTGTGAGAAATACGCTTTTTGTGCTTATGGAACATTTCTGGGATCTTTTATTTCAGCTCATGAAACATGGGACCAACACTTTGCATGTTGCGTTTATATTTTTGCTCAGTGTATATGAAGAAGTTGCACGTCAATATCGCAATAATGATAAATAAATAACGAATTGTGCAGCTCTAGTATGTAGGATACTTTAAATTAGTATAATATAGTGTGAGGGACAGGGGGAGCAAGATCTTAACAGGAACAGACAAGGACCAAACAGAAAGGGAAGGTAAACATATAAACGCAAACTGAAAGAGAAAGTGAAGGACAAGGGTAGGTGCAGGTGAGATAGAAGAAGAGCAAAGAAGGATAATAAAGATAAATGGAGAACATTCTTACACCGAATGTTCCTGACGAAACAATGTAGCAAGTAAACAATGGAATTCAGGACATACATGTATGAAGACTTTTGCTAAAAGTAAGATTTTTATTGTCATTATTTTAACAATCGTCATTCTTAGTTCAGTTGACATGTTGTTTTTTTATTGATTCTTGTCAAAGGTAAACACAATTCTTGTTGTTGTCTCCAACGTTAGTAAATGCTTTTTTAAAATCCTAACATAAACTAACATTACTGAAGCACACACTCACTCTAACTCTTTCTCTCTCTCTCTCTCTCTCTCTCACTCTCTCTCTCTCACTCTCTCTCTCTCTCTCTCTCTCTCTCTCATACACGCTTGCATATTCAGATCCTACAAACAAGTCCTTCAACGAATACCAAATGTCTAAAATGCACACATACTCGAAAGCGCGGACAATCACACTCCTAATACATATATAACTCACACGAATGTGCAAGGATATGCCTTTTCTCTCTCACGCACACGCACGCACACACACACACACACATACATTCTGTCCCTACCTGTATGCATATAAAGTCACATTACAATGCACTATCCTCATTTCTTGTGTCAAAATGTTTAACTTCAGCACTTAAGGGGTGACGTCTTTTATCCGGTATCACCTGTACTCTTATTTCCTCCGTGCTGTTGCCATAAGTTTTATGGTTAAATGTGATGTTTTATAACAAGTGAGAAGAAGAGTTTACATCTCTCCTTAATAGTCTTAACCGGCACATATCCTGGTACTGTACTTAACAGAAGCAAGTACTTTAGCAAAAAAAAATTATAGTTTGGCACAGTAGCTTAATTAATGAAAAAATACTTGAAAATGTACATAAATAAACAAGCAAATCAATAAATAACATACTTAAAAAATGTAAATGTTAATAAAACCATACAGCATTGTCATCGATAATGCAATCCTGATATTGTCCGACTTTATAGTATAAAACAGTACATCAGAGGACTGCTGTCTGTTTGCACATTCACACATGTTTACAAAATGGCGGCGAAAGTAATCTGTGACACAAATCACAGTCAGGCACCTGTGGCACTCTGGCGACTGTATTGGGTCGTTACCACGGTGGCTGGGATTGCAATAATGACCAGCCCTGATTCAGGAACCTTTAAAAGTGACGGGAATTTAAAAAAACAAATTTAAATCAGGTCTGGATTTGTAGGGAATTTGTTGTTGTGAAATGTTTCATATTGTAATTTGTGGTATTAGAAACCACTCTGTTGACTATTGATAAAATGTTGGTACCTGGAACCCATGCAAAGTGTTATGGGTAAATGTATATAGCAAAAACACAGATGTGTGCTTCTGGAAATGCTCTAAAAGCAAAGGTCCAGAGTCTCAGATCTAGGACAGATCTAGGACCAGTTCTTGGAGGGACATATGGGCTCTGGACCTTTCTATGCACCACAAAGCCAAGGTTAGAGAACATCTGGAGGAGATGGATAACGGTACTCGAAAGCCTTATAGAGATCTTCTCAAAATATTTCCAGTCAACACCACCATGATAGTAAAAGATGGGTTGACATCCGGTAGAATGGCAGCAGTGTAGAGAAATGGCTGCAAGTATATGGCACAGCACAGTACAGCGAATCTCGGGCAGAGTCCAGCATGGGCCACAGTACTGCAGCACAGCCAAGTCCAGCTGAGTCCAGTCCTCAAAGCCCATTGGAGGCCTACAGTCCCCAGTCTATTGGTCACGTTCAGTGGAGCCCAGTCCATCCTACTCCACAGAGCTCAAAGGTCCTCCATATTGGGACTAGCTGAAGGCAATGTCATGTGAGTTCCTTAGCAGATGGACAGGCAGCCATACTCCTGTATGGTTGTGTACATCCCATTACAAATCCCACTGCACATGTCCTACTTTAACTGCATATGTGTAGCCAGAGGCAGCCTAGGTGTGATGGAAGTATCATAAGTCTATAAGTCTGAATGCCATTTTCTCCTATTGGTCCTTGTGGTGGCATACCAAATGCATGAAACGCGGTGGCACATATGCACAAAGTGTATGTCTGACAACGCATGAACCGACGACATCATGTCGCACAAACTGTGTACCAACGGTGATTAGAGGTGAGTGGAGATAGACTTGAAAAAGGGAAAGGAAAGTGAAAGGGGATACCTAGTCAGTTGCACAACTGAATTGTGTCTTCGCATTTAACCCCAACCCTGACTCAGAGAGGTGCAGGGGGGCTGCCTTAATCTACGTCATCGGTACCTGGGGAGCAGTTGTTTTGGGGGATTAACTGCCTTGCTCAAGGGCAAAATGGCAGATTTTAAAGGCCTCTCCTTAAGTGAGTACGATCCGAGAGTAAGTCCTGTTTTTAATGGTTGTGTCGAATTGATTGTAATTCTGGCTTTTGTTTGGTTGAATTATGTGTCCTTTCCTTGGTTTACTCCCACTTTCTAATTGAACCCAGGGTTAGTGAATACAGAGCCCTTCAGGCCAAGCGGTCCAGGTATCCATGTGATGTCACTCGGGGAGACAGTTGCTAGGACACCAGGAGGGCGGAGATGAGCAATGTTGCCACGGTGAGCAGAAGGCGATCGCGTGATGGGCTGCTGCCACTGACGCTCTTCTCCAGTTTGGGAATTTCAGGGTTAAATTCATCTGGGTAGAGAGAGAGCGAGAGAGCGAGAGAGAGCGAGAGAGAGAGAGAGCGAGAGAGAGAGAGAGGAGATCGAGAGGGAGACAGGAGAGAGGAGAGAGAGGACGACGCCGGGAGGTGTTGGGACGTGTGCCGGAGGAGAAGCTGACGGGGAGAGAAGGGAGGAGAGAAGAGAGAGAGAGAGAGAGTTAGCTTCATCTAGCAGGATTTGCAATTCAATGAAATTGCTATAGAACAAACCTATTGATTAGGCACAATCCTACATTATCTGGAGGGTAAGAGAAAGAGAGAGAACAGGGAAAAAATACATCTCATTCTCAATGTAAGCCTGGGATGTGTGAGAAGAATCCGGAGCCTCCCTATAGGCCCCAATGGGGACAGACGGTAAAGAGTTAACGCGATAAGAGAGACACGCACAAGGTGCGACACTGATACAGCGAGAATCCGGGTATAGACACAGAAGAATGACACTTGGCGCCTGTCTCATTACACTTTTTGTGGAAATGTCTGGAATTTTGTTTTGTCAAGAGATGGAACAGCATCCAACTCGACTGGTTTGACTGTGCTTCTGCCACGTCAAAGTCATTCATCGAAACATTAGGAAACATGTCTGTCGGATACGACGATGACACATAGCCCTGACATCCACACCAGTGACGTGGGTAAATAAAGTAATATGGTAAAGTGATAGGGCCTGAGTGCCTGTGGTAAACAGACTGTTCCAGCTGAAAGGTAGATTTACCCATAGAGTTAGATAGAGGTAGGATATAACCCCTTTTAGCATGGACATTGCCATTGAGGGCTTCCACCATTTTAAAGTAGTCAACTGGGTGGGGATTCTTATGGGTGTGGAGCGATCAGCCAATGATCAGAGCATTCTTCAAATTGGATGGCCTACGCTTACTAAATGGCTTTAAGCTATTTCACTGCCATCTAGTGGCCACAATAAATGACTGACACAAAAGATTTGATTCAGGTCTCTAGCACTGCAGGTGGCGGTAAATCACCAATATTAGCTGTATGCTGTTTTCAAACACAAAAGAAAATAACATTGCCTACTTTACCATAGAGATAGCCTCAATGGCGCTGCCCATGCTGTCACAGATGCCAAAATTGCACAAATACAAGGATGAGTCCTTTATCTAACTCTATGAGATTAGTTGACAAGGTATTTATCAGCGTGTTATCTCAGTACGGGAGGGGGGCGGTGAGTGAGTTCGTACCATAGAATAGTGTTCCTGATTGTGTACGCTAGTGCTAGCTAAACTGGAGCTGTTACAGTAGGTGTTCTCAGGGATGTAAACTGGAGCACTGCTCTAGGGTGTTCTTGGACTCACATACAGGTAAATGGAGACCCATCCGATAGGAAACATACTGTAAATATGACAGAAGAGGAAGTAAAAACACCAATCAGAAGAGAGAGAGGGTGGGGTAAAGCTAATCCAAGGCCAAGACCAGTCCAGTGGGTGAGCAAGTGGGCGGTCAGTGTGGCTAGCGAGGCCATCAGGGTTACGCAAGTGTTTATGGGTCATGAGTCATGACTGCTACTGTGTCCTCTTTCTGTTGATGTCACTAATGTCACTAAGTACAGAAGGATGCATTAGGATTCCCCAAGGCATTCTGGGTTGTTTGGACTATGTGTGTTTACTTTCATTTTTTCTCCCTAAGCTCGGTCATGAGTTACGATGCTCTGTGGAGCCATCCAGGCACCATTGAGCCTTTCTCTCAGAATAGCTCAGGGGCTCTTTCCCCCCCTGTGCCCTGGTTTGAGTTTCCATCTCATGCGGGTCACACTCTTTTAGCCCCGTCTCGGCTGGCCACAAGCTCCCAGAAGCAGCCAAAGCTAAATGGTTCTCAGCAAGAAAGGCTTTTGTGTGTGTGTGTGTGTGTGTGTGTGTGTGTGTGTGTGTGTGTGTGTGAAACTTTCCCATTAATTTCAAAATAAGACTTAGTTACAATACTGCTACTATTCGGTAAACTTTCTTCTAAACTCATCAACAAGGAACTAGTACAGTCTGCGAAATGAAATAATCCTACGTTCGCTATTCTTAATCACACCTATTCGGTGACCATACTCTAGTTGGTGCAGGCATATCACTTCGAAACATGCCATTGAAAACGCCGGTGGCCACATATAGCACAAAGTGTATGTCTGACAACGCACATAGAACCCGACTGACATCATGTCGCACAATACTGTGTAACCCCGAAACGTTGTGATTAAGAGGTGATGCGAGATAAGACTTGAAAAGGGAAATGGAAAGTGAAAGGGGAACTCGTCAGTTTGCAGTACAACTGAATTGTGTCTCGCCATTTAACCCAACCACTAGACTCAGAGGTGCAGGGGGGCTTGCTTAATCTAACGTCATCGGTAGCCCCGCATTATGAATCTTGGGGAGGGCGCTTGTTTTGGGGATTGAACTGCTGTGCTCTACAGGGCAAAATGGCAGATTTTAAAGGCCTCTCCTTAAACGTAGAGTGACGATTCCAGACGAGGAAGTCTTGTTTTTTTAATCGGTTTTGTGCGTCGATTGATTCTGTAATTGCTGGCTTTGTTTGGTGTTGAAGTTCATGTGATTCAGCGTTTCCTTGGTTTTTACTCTCCCACTCTTCTTAATTGATACCCGCAGGTGAGTGTAAATCAAGAGCCCCTTCAGGGCCAAGCGGGATTTCCCAGGTATCCATCTCAATGTCACTCGGGGAGACAGTTGCTAGGTACATCCAAGGAGGGGCGGAAGATGAGGTAATGTTGCCTGACAAGTCACACGTGTGAGCAGAAGGCGATCGCTGGGGGACTCAGCGGCCACTGTCTGCTCGTACTGACCGCTCTTCTCCAGTTTTGGGAATTCAGGGGGTATAATCTTCCATCTAGGGTATGAGGCGAGAGAGTGCGGAGTAGAGCCGAGAGAGGATGAGTGAGAGGAGAAGCGATGAGATTATTGCGATGAGAGAGAGAGAGAGAGAGTAGAGAGAGAGAGGAGAGAGAGAGAATGAGAGATAGAGAGAGGAGAGCATCGAGAGGAGAGGAAAGTTCAGACTTCATCCAATAGCAGTGAGATTTTCGCCAAATTCAAATGAAAATTTCGCTTATATCAAAACAACCTAGAACAAATCCTATTGATTGAGGTTTCACAAAACCATGCACACTCCTTACATTTATTCTGCGAGAGAGAGATAAGTACGGAGAAACGACGAGAGAACAGTGTGTAAAATTCAATACATATTTTTCTCATGTTCCAAATGTATAGAGCTCTGGATTGTGAGAAGTAATTTCCACGGGACGCCTGCCTAGTATGGACCCCACACTGGGCCAGACAGAGCGTTAAATTGAGTTAACGCGACTAACGTAAGAAAGCAGACACGCCAACAAGTGTGCGACACCTGATACACAATGCTGTGTCGAGAATAAAAACCGGGTATTATGATCACACAGAATAAATGACTCCTTGGCTCACCTGGTGCTCCATTAGCACTTTTAAGCGTGAAATGTCTGGAATTTTGTTTGGGGCAAGCCAGATGGAACAGCATCCAACATCCGACTGGTTTGACCTGTGCACTTTGCCACGTCAAAGTTCAGTTCATCGCTGAGAACAGTTAGGAAACAGTCTGTCGGAATACCACTGATGAACAACGCACAATATGCCGCTCGAACATCTTCACTATCCAGTAGAGACGTGGGTAAATAAAGATACATATTTGGCTAAAAATGTGATATGGGCCCTGACGTGGCCGTTTTGGTAAAACAGACACTAGTCAGGCTGAAAAGGTAGTATTTAACTCCCACAAAATATTTCTCGGCGCTCCAACAGGAAGGGGGATTTAAAAGGGAAAAAAAAGGGGGGGCTTTTGATTGAAAAAATAATAAAAGGGGAAACGGGGCGGGGGGGGGGGGGGGGGGGTTTTATAATATCCTGCTGGCCTTGGCTGGGGGGGGGGGGGGGGGTAAAAAAAAAAAAAAAAAAACGAAAAAAAGTGGCATTTGGGGGGGGGGGTGGGGGGGGGTAAAAAATACGGCCTCGCTACGCCGCCCCCCCCTTTTAGCTATGGAAACAATTGCTCATTGAGGGCTTCACCATTTTAAATTTAGTCAAGCTGGGGGGGATTCTATGGGGTGTCGAGCGATCACCATATATCAGAGCATTCTTCAGAATGGTGGCCTACGCTTACTAATAATTGCTTTAAAGCTAATTCACTGCCATTCTAGTGGCCACGCAATAAACCGACTGACTGACAACAAAAGATTGATTCAGTCTTCTAGCACTTGGCAGTCGGCGGCTAAATCAACCCAATATTAGCTGTATGCTCGTTTTCAAACACAAAAAAAAACATTGCCACTCTTTCAGCCAAATAGAGATAGCCTCGAATCGCGCTGCCCATGCTGTCACAGATGCCAAAATTGCACAAATACAAGGATGAGTCTTATATCTAACTTCTATGAGATTAGGTTTGACAATGGTATGTTAACAGCGTTTATCGTCAGTACGGGATGGGGGCGGTGAGTGACGTTCGTACCATAGAATAGTGTTACGCTATCTGTGTACGCTAGTGCTAGCTAAACTGGAAGCTGTTAACAGTAGGTGTTCTCAGGGATGTTAAACTTAATCGGAGCACTGCTCTAGGTTTCTTGGACTCACCATACAGGTAAATGCGAGACCATCTCGATAGGAAACTACTGTAAAGTATACGAAGAGGAAGTAAAAAACACCAATCAGAAGAGAGAGAGGGTGTAAAGGCTATATCCAAGGCCACAGACCAGTCATGTGTAGCAAGCGTGGCGTCAAGTGTGGCTAGCGAGGCCACAGGGTACGCAAGTGTTATGAGGTCATGAGTCATGACTGTCTTACTAGTGTCCTCTTCTGTTGATTGTCCCTAAATGTCACTCAGTTACAGAAGGATGCATAAGGGCATTCCCCAAAGCTATCTGAGGTTGTTTGGACTATGGGTTATCTTTCATTTTTCTCCCTAAGCTCGGTCATGATTACGAATCTGGCTGCTGTGGCAGCCACCAAGCACCATAATGAGCCTTTCTCTCAAAAGCTCAAGGGCCTTTCCCCCGCTGTTGCCCTGGTTTTAGTTTCCATCTCATGTCGGGTCACACTCTTTTTAGCCCGTCTCGCGGCCACAAGCTCCCAGAAGCAGCCCCAAAGCTAAATGTTCTACAGCAAGCAAAAGGCATTTGTTCGTGTGTGTGTGTGTCAATCTGTGTGTGTGTGTTGTGTTGTAGGTAGAGAAGAGAGAGAGAAGCGGAACGAAGAGAGAGGAGAGCGGAGGGAAGGAGAGAGGAGGGAGAGGAGAGAAAGGGAGAGACCGAAGAGAGAGAGAGAGAAAGGAGAGAGAGAGAGATGGGGAGAGAGAGAGAAGGAGAGAGAGAGAGAGCAGAGAGAGAGAAGATGAGGAAGAAGAAGATTGAGAGAGAGAGGAGAGAGAGAGGAGAGAGAGAAGAGGAAGTGAGACGAAGAGGAGAGAGATGACGAGAAGAGAGATTGAGGAGAGAGTATGAGAGAGAGAGAGAGAGGAAGAAGAGAAGAGAGAGGAAGAAGAGAGATGAAGAGAGAAGAAGAGAGAGAGAAGGAGAGAGAGAGAAGAGAAGAAGAGAGAGGAGAAGAGAGAGAGAGAGAGACGAGAGAGAGAGGAACGACGCGGAGAGAGAGAGAGAGAAGAGTGCGAGAGAGAGAGAATGAGAGAAGAGAGAGAGAGAGAGGGCATAGAGGCAGAGAACGCGAGGGAAGAGAGAAGAGCGGAGGGTGAGAAGGGAGAAGAGAGAGAGTAGAGAGAGAGAGAGAGAGAGGAGAGAGATGAGAAGAAGAAAGAGAAGAGAAGAGCGAATGAGCAGAATCATTAGAAATGAGACAAAGAGAGAGAGAGAGAGAGAGAGAGAGCGAAGAGAATGAGAGAGAGATGTTCGAGCAGAAGAGAGAGATGACGATGCAGAGCAAGATGGCGTCGGGCCAGGCGCATGACCCAGCAGGTTGGTAGAGAGTCAGAGACGCATCACGAGCCAGGAATGCCAGAAGTGGCAGAATACTTAAGCAAGTCAGGTAATAGCTAACTGCAGACGTCCAATTTACAGTACTGATACAGGAGAGGAGATAGAGAGAGAGAGAGAGAGAGAAGAGAGAGAGGAGAGAGAGAGAGAGAGAGAGAGGGGAGAGAGAGAAGTAGAGAGAGAGAGAGAGAGAGATATAGAGAGAGATTATAGGAGATAGATAGAGATCAAGGAAGAGAGGGGACGAGGGGTTATATAG